>NC_056739.1:1660950464-1661120464 GCF_019279795.1 Protopterus annectens
AAGACATACCAGTGGCAAGGATGACTGCTAGTCACTTGTTATTTCCTACATAAACAATCAGTGCAACAAATGAATTAGTGACTCTTTTTAATTAAGTAAGACTTTTCAAGCTCTGACTTTTCATAGTGCATGTGTCCTTATATGCAGGTATATGATTAAATAAATTAAAACGCATCAATAAATCATTATTAAAATGATGTGCCCTTGTTATATTCCTGTTGTTTCATATCTAACAGAGACAACACAGAAAATCTTTCATGAAACATTGGATAATTACAAACATTCATAATTATGAACATTGATAATTACAAACATTGATAATTATGAACATTTTAACCAGCTTGCCATTCTCCTTGTTATAGGCAAGTACTTTATTGTTCATATCGACATCCCTCTGAGTCACTTAAACATTTTATAAAGCTTTACATTCAAACTGAACACAACTGTTATTAATGTAAATATTTACCTAAGCATTTAATAATATTTCTGGTGTGACTTATTGTGGCTAATACTTCATTTCCTTAGTATCCTAATAGGTTTTCCTAACTCAGATGCATAGCATTCATACAACAAGTACACTACATAAGACACATCAGAGTGAACAAACTGCCTTATGTCATATTGTGCTCCTATTAGTGGTAGTCTAAATGCAAAATATAATTTGATTCATTAATTTTGTTATAATTAAAATTTGCATACAGAACACACAGTGAGTGCTACCTAATATTATAAGTGACTAAAAGGTTACATTATATTAACACAATATTGATATCCTCTGTATGGGTAAAATATCCTCCTTATATAGAGACCAGGTATTGGACACTACTCATAAAATGTCAATGAAGAAAGTGAGTAAACTTCTTTGTGTGGAATTGGCACTAAGCAGCCATCTAGGCTATTGCATGCACACTATTCCTGACAAGTCTTAAGTTTGTACAGATGCACAGATATAGCCCAAATAAACCATTTCCTGGATGAAGGCCCTTTTAGTGGTACCCTGTCTGAGTTGAAATTGCAATTTACTCATTATGCTGCAGATAGGAAGCTCTTTTTTAGATTTACAGATTATCTGCCTTTAGCAGAAACTGTTTGAATATGTCACCATTGCACATCATCTCCATATAGTACATGTCATCGTTGTTCCACAGACAGTATCTTTCCTGCTTTCACAGCTATTCTGTCTCACTTGTTCTCATCCACAGACTGCCAATGACTAATTCGTTTTTAATTAATCTTATACTCATTCTCCGCAAACTTTGCAAGCTCTTGTTTAACCTTGCAGACTGCGTCAGTAAATTTGCTTTCTCCCACAAAACAATGTGCAAATAATCCATAATGAAAGACATTTTTACCTACTTTCTCTAACCATTTTACATTCTCAGACCAAACTGCTAGCTGACAGTTCCTAAGCTTTTATTAAAACTGGATGATACATACTATACATTGTGTAGCTACATCCTTCTAGTTACTTCTATAAAAAATAAAACTTGTATCTCTGTTTCTACATGCTTATGTAAAAATATTTCATTCTCCATCTTATTAATAAAAATTCATAATAAGATTCTTATCTGTTATTATTTAGTTTACATTACATTTAACTAACTGTACTAAAATATCTTTCATTGATAGCATGCCTTTAATTTCCTTAAGGCTAATAGAACATGATATGAAGTCTGCATCTGTGTACAAGATGTTGTTTGTAGCCTTGTGGCTTCATTAATGTCATGCTGACCTAATGTAATCATACCTTGTAAAGAGAATGAAATACTGTACTGACATTTGCAACCATAAAACATAATCATATCGATGAGGTAAACTACGCTTGGACAAAAGGAGACTTTCATATGTTACATATTTCCTATGTTTCTACATGTTTTACCAAAAAGTATTTGAAATAAAAACTATAATCTCCTGCAAGTAGACTATATAGGTAGCTAGATATAAAAAGATAACTAGATTACTAGATAGATAGATAGATAGACAGACAGACAGATAGATAGATAGATAGATAGATAGATAGATAGATAGATAGACAGACAGACAGATAGATAGACAGACAGATAGATAGATAGATAGATAGATAGATAGATAGATAGATAGATAGATAGATAGATAGATAGATAGATAGATAGACAGACAGACAGATAGATAGATTAGATAGATAGATAGACAGACAGATAGATAGACAGAGAGATAGATAGATAGATAGATAGATAGATAGATAGATAGATAGATAGATAGATAGATAGATAGATAGATAGATAGATATAGGAGTGTATGACACATGGTCTAATACTCAATATAGTTAATAAGAAACCGTTGAGCAGATGTGATCAAAGCTCTCACGATGTAAAAAACAAGATGAAAAGCATAGCACATGCCATTTTTTTCCAGAGAAGAGAACAACCACTGCACAACTTAAATCCATGATTATTATGTATACCATCTCCAAGATTGCACTGTAGTGGGGAAAAGTGCAAATTCCCAAATTCCTGCTATTCTGCAATCTCCCTCAGGGAAATAAAAAGACAGTAATGTGAGATCAATTCAATTTTCATCAGTACTATCGGCTGCCAGCTATACACATACACATACACACACACACACACACACACACACACACACACACACACACACACACACACACACACACACACACACACACAGTTTGTTATGTATGACAGGGCTTCATTTTGTTGACAGCTGTAGGAACATTTTTTTCACCTATTAAGTTCATCAAATTTTTCAATAAAAAATTATATAAATCTATCTGTCTGTCTATCTATCTATATGTAAGTGGGTATAGCAGCAGAGCACCCCATCAGTGGTGTGGGTGGGGTTTAACATCTAATTTAAAATATTGAATAGTATGACGTATTTGCACATATGAGTGGGTGTTGGATGTAGTATAATGATTCATTAAATTTCCTTTTGCTATAACATATGATTTGGTTATAATGGAGTCACCTGATTGCACTGTTTTTTTCTTTTTTCAGCATTGTGAATATTGATTGCTTTAGCTGTCTACAGATGTAAATATGCTTGTATTTATAAATAGATAGATAGATAGCTAATAGATATACCTTCATACAAGCACATACACACACACACACACACACACACACACACACACACACACACACACACACACACACACACACACTTCTTTTTAACTCTAGAATAATTTTGAAGCGCAGCTCTCTGTTACAGCCTCCATTTCTCTGTTCATTCTATCACATCTTACACAAAATCAGAAAAGTTAATCACAACCTCAGGCCATATCAACTGACATCCAACCACATCCCAGGATATATGCCCTACACTTTTAAAAAAAATGGCCTGTTGAAACATAAATAACAGTTGACTTCTCATAGTATTATACACATTTTCTAAATTCTTTCTTGACATGCTTCTTAATTTCTGAAAGAATGGGTGTCCCCCAAAGGATCCACACCTGGAGCCAGCTGGAGAAACATGGTAACCTGAAAGCAGGATAAGCTGTCAGCTGTGCCATTGCCTCTTCCTGGTAAATGACTACTTGAAATGTTTAACTTGACCTCCAAGCTTAAAAGGACTAACAACCTTATTACTGAATGTTCCAACCTATTTTTTACAACCTCTTGTTAAGGGTCTGGACTACTGCTATGTTGTCAGAGTAAGATAAAACTTTGTTGTTGTAAAAATGTTCTTTCTAAATTAGAGTTGCCACCCAAATGGAAAAAGCTTCCAAGAAGATGATGTCTTTCTTCCTTCTTTCTGACCACGAGGCAGGTAATTTTGCCACAATCCATCTCCCTTGGAAATAGTAATCTGTATCTATACCCACAGCTGCGTCTGTGAAAAGCTACAACAATCAGGTCCATTCAAGTCCTACATTTGAGCTTTTTGATTGGGGTTATCTCAGTCAAAGGCTCCTCTCTTGATGATGGCTGCAATGTCCCTTTTGCTAAGCAGGCTTCTTTCTTGACTATTCATGGTTTCCAAATCTGAAAATAGGCCTCGAGCTCCAAGGGTTAAAGGCTGCCATTTGTCATTTAAAACATACAAGCATGACATTTCCATAAAGAAAAAAGGGGGGAATTTACTAGAAATATAATTATTTAGCATACCTTGTTATTTACCTGTATGAATCTTTAAATACCCTGAATAGTGTCCATGATTCTCAAAAAAAAAAAAAAATTCCAAAGTGCAGGTGCTCTAAGTAATTTCTTAACTGTATGTTGTGTGTGTGTGTGTGTGTGTGTGTGTGTGTGTGTGTGTGTGTGTGTGTGTGTGTGTGTGTGTGTGTGTAGGTAACAAGACTTCTGTTTAGTAAAACCAGATGCCTTGTGCTGACATTGAGGTGGGGGGAAAATTCACTGATAAAATGCTACTGGTAGGAATGGTTTACTTGTAATACGTCTTGACTCTTAACAAGTATGAATTAAGGGATGTAAAATATAATTAACCGCAGAAAAAAAACATATATATTTTGTTTGAACACAGCGTACAGCAGTGTCTTACCTTCCTTTAAATCCCATACCTCCTTTCTGTCTTCTACCTTAATCTGAAAGAATTGTTCCCAGAATAACCAATTTCTGAGTAGTTAGCTCCTACCAAAAATAAAAAAAAAACCTTACAATATTCTACTCTTTAGTATAAATTTAATACTTCAAATTCAGATGATATAGACTTTGATTTCCAGTATTAGAAATTGTTTTTATTATTACGTATTTTCTTTTTTTTAATTATTTACCAGCCACATGGTTAATGTTGTTAACTGAGCATAGTCTCTTCAGTAAAACTGTGTCACTGATCAAATTCCTTAATTGTGTGAAATGATACATAATTTACTGGTACAGTGACATGAGAGATATAAAATTTGAGACCCTTCCTTGAAAATACCATCTGACAAGAACAGGAAATGAGACTAGATGCACCACTGCTGGGGACATTCCAGAATGCTGCCTCCTGATGGTGTTGTAGGTGCCCAAAAAAGATTCTATAGAGGGATCTCTGGAAGTGGGAGCCATAACAGATATCCACCCAAACATGAAAGGCTTAAGAACAATGCTGCAACAATAACTTAGCAGGCAGACTCCAAAACAAGAAGGCCAGCTTCTTGGACAGAAATGCCACAGCTGGATGCCAGTACTAAATACCCAATTTGAGTAAACAGAACAGCCAAACATTAACAAGAAGAAATAGGAGGGGTCACTACCTTTTGAGCAACAAACTCACCATATTGGCACTGTTCCAACATGTGCAAGTAAACACTTCCCATTCCACAGCAGCTGAGCAGACTTCAACTGGGGGCAGCAGTCACTCAGATATACACTGTAACATATGCACATACCACTGACAACAAAAAAACCCAAACAAGGCAAAATCCACCTTAAACAAATCTAAGTTACACCATGCAGACCTCCACTCTAAGGCATAACTCTCAACTGCTCAACTTTTCACAATGTGCCTTTTTTGCCTCATTATTAATGATCTGTTCACCAAAAATAGCAACTTTTCCACAAAACACTGAACTGAAGTCACAAAATAATGACATACATTTGAGCTTCAGATTTCATATCCCTTAGAAAATGTATGCTGTCACTAACCTTGTTATTCTATATTAATAAGAGCAATATATAAATCTGTCAGTATTTGTGCCTTGGGTCCTTTAGTTTAGGCTTGCCCAGATTTTTTTGTGATAAGCACAACACACTTCTTATTACCACAGCTTGGTAAATTTAAGTGCTTGCCAAATGGCAAAAGGAAAACCAAACAATTAAGTAGTAACAAAGGTTGGCCACATGAATTGAATTTAGAGCCATAGCACTAACATGTGTTACCCTAATGCACACCCAGTCTGCCTAACATTAAAACAAGAGCTAAACAACCATTCAAACCCCTTAGAAACAATACCTATCTGGTCACTGGCACATGGCTCCATGCTAGGACCAAAAGGGATAGGTAAAGCCAGAATGGAAGTCATCCTATTCATTATGTATCTTCCTGTGAACCTACCACTGGAGTGGAGTTGCTCAGCAGAATTGGGTATTTAAACCCACTTAACTCTACCCTTGAAGTGACTCCCTTGCTAACAACCCTACTTATGGGTAAGCTTAGGTCAGTAAAATGCTATAAAGTATGTATCACAGCTACATTTTTTTTAAATTACTTGCATGAGATTCCAAAATGGTGGTCGTCTGAGAAGCACCCTCTCCTCATAGCTCCTACTTCATATATCAGGTTATCTTGCTAAATTCAGTAATTTTTAGGTATAGACCGTATACCTTTAAAGCTCTATCTGTCAAAGGAAATTAGAGCTGAAATCTATACTAATCTACTAGGTTAGTACTATAGATCTGCACCGTTTAACCAGCAACTAGAAGAAAATGATCCTACACGTGGATCTATAGAGGCCCAAGCTTTCAGCACCATAATTAATGACAGTACCCACAAAAAGTGAAACAAAGATAGCAATGCCAAAGGAAGCGGAGAATATGGAATTCCAAAATGCAAAGCCTAAACTATCAGCTATATCTACTTCACTGGAGAAAGAGGAAAAGAGACTGAGATCATCTAAAAACTTACAAGAACAGATAAAAGATCCGATTAAGCAGAAGGCCGATGGATCACTACAAATGGATGAACTGAAAAGCACCCTGCTACCTCTGCAATTGGCCATTCAAGAATTATCTGGGAAAATGAACTCTTTCGGATCCTCAATTAATAAAATTGCTTTACATTTGGATCTTGTAGAAGGTAGATCCAAATCTAATGAGATAGAAATCGAGCGCCTAAAAGAAGAACTAAAATCTAAACACAAAACAATCTATGACATTCAGGAGAAGACTGTAGATCTAGAGGCTAGAAGTAGACGGAATAACCTGATAATTAGGGGTCTTTCTGAGAAATACAAATCTTACCATGTAATTGAAACCATTACACAAATTTTTAGTAACCTACTCCACGAGAGTAGCCCTTCGACTAAATACATCATTGAAAGAGCGCATGGAGCCTTGCGGAAACAGCAAACTACTTCAACTCCAAGACCCATTTATGTTAAAATGCTTAACTATCAGGATGTGCAAAATATTCTCTCAGCCTAAAAAAGTCAAACCACATTACATGGAATAACCAGATTATTGTCATCTCACAGGACTTACCCCTTGAAATAAGAGAAACACCGCAAACTTTCTCCCTACTGTGATGACCTTATCGCTCGTAAAATTAAATTCCAAATGAGGTTTCCGTGCTCTTTGTCATTCACCTTCAAAGAAACTAAATTCTCTATGTCCTCACCCAAAAAAGCGGACTCAATCTTTGTCAAGTGCTTTGGGTCAGTGCCATCTACACGCTGAAACTCCCGAAGGCTTCTCCTGGATTACCAGAGACTGTCCGATACTCTTTGTATGTCTCTAAAGCTCTCAGGTAACCTTCCAGGTAATAAAAGTCCTAGTTTCTTGGATATTCTGTTCCAGCTGCTCTCCGGTCTACTAGGAACATTTCTTTCGGACTCGGTTATCCTGGGGATCTGCGAATGCGACAATATGTGCAGGAACTGACTGTTACACCCCCTGAGCCAGAAGTATAATAGCGAATTTCCACTGAAGAACTATAGCGCATTGCTCTTGCTGAAATGCGCTATTGTCGCTCTCTTTTGTGACTGACTGTAATCGATCTGTCCAGTGGATAAGAAACAAAGGTATAAATAGGACTTTATTGATGGGAAGGGTGAGAGTTAACATATTCCCTTGTTTCTTTTTAAATTGGTGCAGCTATTATGTAGCGCCGGGGCCGATATAGCTCATCCTTTGGGTTTTGTGCCTCGTTATGCTATGCCTGCTCTGTTTTGCTTTCAGGCTTTCACTTGAAGCTTTATACCTGCCTGTATGTCTCTAGACTTAAAGGTAACTCTGTATAGCACTAGGCTAATAGAGGAATACAGCTCGTATTGGCAGGACATACGATGTATGTAGTTATGTTGAATTATTACTTCCAAGGTTTTTGTCTCATTCTAGTATTCATTTCAGCTGATGACACCTAGACTGTATCCCATTATAAATATAATAATTGTTATACAAGGGAATCTTCTAATATTAAACTAATAGATCCAACCTGAAACTTTATTATTTAATAGTTGAGCCCTGTTTACATATTATGAGTGACTAATATTAGAATCTATCAGAGTATTTTACTCAGAATTTGTTCAATTTCATGTGTTAGGTCAATTCTTTTATAGTTAACCATTTTCTTCATGTTACTACACAGTTTTTGGAAGCTATTTGGATAAGATAAGTAGGGTTTCTGATGACTTCTTGGGGAATCTGTCTGATGATGTATATTGATTGTAAATATTGTTGGTACTTTGCCTTTTTCTTACTTTTCAAATGTATGGTAAATTCACGCTCATTTAGTGTATATAGGTTTACTTCTCTCTCAATGATAGGGGTTATGTGGTTAGGCACGGGGATAGAATTGAGAGAGTTTTGTGCCATACTTTTATTTACTGCCACATGCTGCAATTTCACTGAAAACTATACTCTATTATTCATTCTACACTCCAGATACTCTTATATTGTTAACCCGACCCTATTCGGACATGGATAAAGTCTGGAGTATTACTTCCTGGAATGTCAGGGGGTTACAGAAGAAAAACAAGAACAACTCAGTGCTACATCTACTTTGCAAGCCCCAGTCAGACCTTTGCTTTATCCAGGAAACACACATGAAAAATGAAGAGTGGACCAAAGAAAAAAATAGAAAATGGGTTAGGGACATTATCTCATCAGGCTTTAGTAATAACTCCAAGGGGTCGCGATCATTATTAAAAAGTCCTTTAAACCTACGATTGTTGATAAAGGGTCTGATCAAGAGGGCAGATGGTGTTATTTTACATGTTTATCTCATAATTTAAATAAACCTGTTTTATTCCTAAACCTCTATGGCCCATGCTCAGGGCAACAAGACTTCATCATGAGGGTGTATAGTCTCTTACTTAAATTCCCAAATCATATGTTTATCATAGGCGGAGATTGGAGTATGGTAATTGACCCTAGCATAGATAACTCAAGTAAGGCGAAAGTTCTAAACTTCCAGGATTCCCTAGCTTTGAGAGAGTTAATACTTGATTTTGACTTGATGGACCCTATTTAGTTTGACTGTGATTCTGGGAATAATAACTTTTTTTACTTATTTTTCAAAATGCCACCACTCCTGGTCACATATAGACTTTTTTCAAATATCTAACACCCTAACTAATAGGCAAATTAAATTTTTAACTGAACCTAGATTCCTTTCAGATCATTCAAGAATAGTCTTAGAGATAGGTTTTACAATAAATTCACCCCCATCATACAAGAACTATAACTGGTCACAACAGCAATTTACTAAAAGATCAGTCGCTAATTGAAGAAATCACCTTTACTCTAAAAGAACTCTTCTCTCCCTCCCGTGACAGTGATATCCCTTTTGATATTAGATGGGCGGCATGTAAAGCTGTGATTAGGGGAATTTTTATCAGGAAAGCTAGCTTTCTTAAAAAACTGAATAAAGAACAGGAAACTAGATTAATATCAGAAATTAAGATTTTGGATGACAAGCTTCTAGATAACTACTCCTTAGAAATCGAAAAAGAATTACATATCAAACAATAAGAACTCTTTGATCGCCAGCAATCCAACTTTTCCCTCCAAGAACTGAGATATATTGCTAGATACTCTGAATCCATACAAACCCCTTCCAAAGCCCTTGCTAGACTAATAGAGAGTACGCCCGAATTCCCCTAGAATCACATTCATTCAATATCATAACACACTCTACAAATCAGAGGCACAAATTATTCAACTATTCCACCAAATATATGCAGATAATTATGCTAGCAACAACATGCTTCCTTCTTATGTCGAGATGGAAACATTTTTGACTAATCTTACCTTCCCAAAACTAACCGAGTCCCAGAAAAATGCCCTCTCAGCCCCACTAATGATCTTAGAGATTCACGAGGCCATTGATAATCTTAAATTAGGGAAAGCACCAGGCCCAGATGGCTACCCTTCCGATTTCTGTAAATAATTTAAGACTACCCTGGCTCCCATCCTGCTTCAACTTTATGATCACTTCTCATCTACCGGAATTACTGACCGCTATATTAACCACTCTAAAACTATACTAATTCCTAAAAATACTCTAGATGGTTCCAACATAAATAATTATAGACCAATCTCTGTTATGAATGTGGACATAAAAATTATTTTGGCAATTCTAGCAAACAGACGTAAAAAAACTATACATACCTTAATTTCTCCAGAACAAGCGGGTTTTATACCCAACAGACATACCTGGGATAATACATTAACTCTAGAAACTATGATAAATCATACCAAAAAAGAAAGAAACCCTAGATATGCTTTGGTTTTAGATGCCAAGGCCTTTGATAGGGTAAATTGGAATTTTTTTGTTCTTGGTACTGTCTTTCTTCGACACCCCCCCTGACTTTATCAATACTATCAAAACACTATACAACAGTTCTTATACACATTTATACATAAACAGACAATATTCTCATCTGATAAAGATTGCAAACAGTACCAGACAGGGGTGTCCTCTTTCACCACTGCTATTTAACCTATATTTAGAAACCTTTTTCCTGTATATCTAATAGAAAACTTATCACTCAATTCCTAAAATTCTCAATATTAACATTAGCTTAACCGCCTTTGCTGATGATCTCAATCTCTACTTTGAACATCCTCTATCTGACACTAAAAATATAGTTGAGACCTTGAATACCTTTGCCTCTATCTCTGACTATCAAGTCAACCAAAATAAATCCTTTATTTTCCCGATCAACCCTATAGCACATAAACATTATCTCTTCCCAGATGTTTCCTTTTGCTTAGACTACTCCCTTAAATACCTAGGAGTTTTTTATGACCAGGCTTCCTCTTCTATTCTACAGTCTAATATATCAAAAACCTGGCTTTCCATCTCCCAGGACATTTCGAGATGGCAACAGCTAAAACTCCCTGTGCTTACTAAAACCTCTATCATTAAAATGAATATTCTTCCAAAGCTCCTTTATCAGCTCAATGCATCTCTTTCTTCTACTTCGAATTCCTTCTTTAACAGAATACACAAGGCATTTGCAAAATTTATATGGCACCCCAAGTCGGTTAGAATTTCATATCAAAGACCTATCCTGCCGAAAACTATGGGTGGTCTGGTGATGCCCAATCTACTTCTATATTACAGAATCATTCAAGCAAACAGGATATCCACAATTGCTAACTACCAATCAAACCCCCATACTTGGTCTTTGTTATGGGTCAAATTGTGGCACAACCATATCCTAATTAATGATTTTAACCCAAAAGCTCTACCTTTTTTAAGTAAATTAAACCTTAAGAAACTAAAACAACATTTTTCCCCTGAAGGGGTTAATTAAAACTTTTCAGGAGTTATTCCAATCCATTAAGCTAGGAAATGCTCTCCTCCTCTTTCAACCATTTCATCTCAACCCAAATATAAACCTGAACGGTAAAATGATTAATCTGAGCAACTACCCATTAATTAAAGAATTTACTTTATGGGATATATATAAACACAGTAACTTATCCCTAACAGATCTCTGTATGGCATTAGACCTACCTAAAAAATATACCCTTACCCTGAGGCAATTAAGAGAGCTTACCGTACCAGTACTCTACAGCTTTCCCAGTACTGACCTGGAGAATAACCAGGTGGCCACCCTACTTCAAAACTTAATTAACAGGAAAAACATGCTATCCATTGCTTACAGGACCTTTTCCACATTTCTAAACCAAGGAAAAATCATTTTTGCAGATTACTGGGATCGGCAGGGTACAAGCCTCTTGATAGAGCAGAAACTTTTGGCTATAAAATATATCCTTATGTACTCGCCCTATAAAAAACTTTTTTATACACAATTTATGATTACAAACAATCTATACTTAACCCCAGTTCACTTGAACAAATTTGATCCGAATGTTTCCACTGCATGCTCCTGCAGCTCGTACCTGCATGCAAACATCATTCATATTCTGTGGTTTTGTAGATATTCCCACAGTATCTGGTGCTCACTCAAGGTAAGATTAGACAAAATGGGTTACCACAAATCTACACTATCCTGGGAAATGGCGTTATTACGTTACTAGTCTTTACAAACCTAAACTTAAGCTCCGTGCCCTAATCACTCTCTGCCTCCTAATCAAATTTTATATTACCAAACACTGGTTTGATCGCTCCAAATTATCCTGGAGGGATTTTAAGAATCTGGCTACCAAATACATCACTTCTCAAAAATTGCTAATAATTAACCCCCACAAGCGGGCTACTTACCAGAGATTATGGGACTTTATCTTTCTACTCCTGACTGTTGACTAACAGTTACCCCCTATTAGACATTTCAATTCACCTCTCCTACACTAAATCTCTTAACCTGTTCATTCCTTCTTTATTACACGTCTCCCATTTTGGTCTTGGACTTGGAGTTGTTTGATATTTAATTTCCCCCATTTCTCCAGGAATATGTTGGTTGATTAAGGTGAATTGTACTGTGATATGTGTTTATCCGACACTACCTTATTTGCTATGTATCTGGAGTCCTCTTGTTTTTATTGGCACATATGCATATAGGTTATATTTTGGTTCACTTATATTTACCTGTGCAGGATTAATCCATCTATTATTGTAATAATGTTTTCTTTTTTATTTTTTTCTCTCTTCCTTTGTATCTGTAAAATCAATAAAATTGTGTTTTGAAAAAAAAAAAAATAAATTACTTGCATGAATATTTATCTTAAGAAAAGGGATAAGTTACAGTGCTACACTACATTATGAACATTTTACGTGGAATTATATATATATATATATATATATATATATATATATATATATATATATATACACACACACACACACACACACACATATATACATATATATATATATATATATATATATATATATATATATATATATATATATATTTTGTCACTATTTATAAAATTAATAAAATGCATCCAACTAAAGAAATGGAATGCCTGAGATGTGATAAGACTTTGTAAGCCAAATGACAGCATATTCTCTATGATCACAAAAAGCTGAGGCAATACTTGAAGCCATTTGATAATTTTAAGTCTTTGTGGTGTGGTAGCTTTACAGTCTTAAAATCATTAATGTTAATAACCGCACTATCCCAAGAGATTACTGGGAAACAGCAACATTCAATGTTTTTAGGGATGTTTCTTTTTGCTAGGAATGTAAATTACTATAATTTGGAAGAAAGAAATACCCCCAACAGTTTAAGGTTTTAATGAATTAATGACTACTATATGCAAAATGGAAATCGATGTCAAAATATTAAGATAAAAAAACAGATATAAAAAAATACTACAGATCACAAATCTTCTTCTTCTTCTTTCGACTTTTCCCTGTTAGGGGTCACCACAGCGGATCACCTGTCCGCTCATGATTGGCAGTGGAGTTTTTACAGTGTCGAGTTGCCAGCCTGATGCCCAACCTTCCACAAAAGGCACACACACACAAACTTACACACACACACACACACACACACACACACACACACACACACACACACACACACACACACACACACACACACACACACACACACACACGCGCGCGCAGAATCACACCTAGGGCCAATTTAGGGTGTCCAATCCACCTGCAGCATTGGATAAAATTAAATATTATTTTTAGAAATGTGATTGAATTATCTGTCAGCTTGTAATGAATGTTAAGTTGCTGCATGAAATAATTATCTGAATTATAGATAACTGTATGCAGTTTTTCATGTTGTTTATTATGATATACTGCTATTAATTGAAATGAATAAATAGTTATAAGAACAAAAAAATAGTAAGCATTCTTATTATTGTCCAATAGAGTGTTCTTTTTATCTGTGTAACTGCAAAAATTAAAATGCAGGATTAATTATTGCAGGACGTGTTAACTTAATGTACTGCTGCTATGACCTGACAACAATCAGTGATAACTGAATTAGTGTAGCTGTTAGACTTGCTATGCAACTTTAACATCTAAGCAAGGGTATAGAGAGAGAGATGGTCTAAAAACTGAGTTGTAATTACAGTTTTAAATATTTAGCAAAACCCAGCAGTTTACCTTTTCTTTTCTGAAGAAAAGACTAAAATAAATTATTAAATGTGTTTGAGCAGTTTACAATTAGTACAGCATTGAGAAAAACAGAGAGAAAGAGATATTGGTACAATTTCTAGTGACAGTCTAAAAAGCCAGCTAACTCACAGCACTGTCACTGTAGATAAATACATAAATAAACCATGTTTAGCCTGAATCCATACCTTTCAACCTTTTAGCACAAGAAATCTGGACAAAGACTAAAATAGTGTGTGTGTGGGGGGGGGGGGGGGGGGCAAAGGCCCAAAAATAGGGACATATTTTAAATATTGCTTTTATAAACTTAGAATGTTGCTCAAATAAGAGTAGTTATGTTAGCATGAATTTTCTGAAACAATTGAAGTCTGAAACTCAAATGTAAGCCATTATTTAGAGACTTTAAGTCCTCATTGATATGCCAAAAAAACACAAATTTTATGAGGAACAGACTGAAAATATAAGGCAAAAAGCTGGCCATTCTGTGAAAATCTGTACAGTCGAAAGATATGCCTACATCATATTCTAAAATGAGTGCATTAAGAAATAAAATTATATCAGTATGGAAGTCCCATTTATGGCCATTTGTTGTAAAACAAACAAAAAATATTATGTGAAATACTTAGAATTATTCTGATGCATGAACACAAAACAGAATATCAAGACATTATGGAAGAATATTAGTTTGCAGATTCTAGGTTGGCTGAGTTTGTCATTTGTTAAACAGACATTTCCAAGCATCCTTTTTTGCAATGATCAGGGCAGTAACACAAGAATAAATAGTGTGTGTGTGTGTGTGTGTGTGTGTGTGTGTGTGTGTGTGTGTGTGTGTGTGTGTGTGTGTGTGTGTGTGTGTGTGTGTGTGTGTGTGTGTATCTAGGTGTGCAGTTACAAAATATGTATGCAATCATCACAAATAGAAAGTGAAGAATGTTCAGGACTGAACCAGAACTGTGAGATAGACATCTTACCATCAAGTTACATTGCTACTTTTCTCTACCTGCAACTACTATATAACACTGTTATGAACTAAATAATTTTGCTCTGGACTGCTGCAAAAGAAATCCTTGTCAAACATATAGTGATACAAACCTGTCTGACTGTAGTTAATCAAATTAATTTGCCTTATCTTGGGTCTAATAAGGAATAATTGTGTAATTAATAAAAAATAAAACTGAGGCCTGCTCTTTCATGCATTGCATTCGTTCATGTTTGACACTGCATACTATGGGCAGGATTCACGAAGCCTCCGTGTAAGAGTTACAAGGCTTACACGGAGGCTGCAGTTAAACGGTGTGACGTCAATATGTCATGCATATGCATGAGGGCATGCTGAATCACACCTAAGGCTTACACGGTCCGTGGAAGACAGTAGGGGGCGTGTCCATAGGCCGAGCCCTGCAAGCGAACACGCCCCCAGAAGAGTAAAAGTGCCTAAAGTAAACCCCCACGACAGAGTACATGGAAATGTGAATAAACACAACACAACACATGTCCCCACAGACTATGAACATAAAATTATATAAATGAACATGTTATATTTTTTTTAAATTGTAAAGATGTTTGCCCGTGAGTGCGCTCGTTTGCGCGGGCGTGCCCGTAGCTCAGCGACAGTTAGCAGTAAGTGGAAAAGCATATAAAACTAACTATGCAAAGTAAGCCAAAAAGCAATAGTGTAATGATAGAGACGTTGGCTGAAGAGCAGGCAGTCATGGTTCGAGCACCCACAACATCAATTTTTATTTTTAGTGAAATAAGCACGAAACAAGTCCCTGACATAAATGTACATATATAAAATTATATTTTATGTAAAATGTAATGAAATAGGCCATTTATTTTGAAGAAATGTGAGATAACAAAATAATAAAAGATGCCAGATGTGCCTATAGCTGAGCTACAGTTTAACAAGTTGAGTGCATCTGCCCGTAGGTGAGCAGTGGTTTAACTGGTGCAAAATGAGTGCCCGTAGGTGAGCAGTGGTTCAACAAGTGCAAAATGAGTGCCCGTAGGTGAGCCGTGGTTTAACAGGCTGAAACTGTGTGCCCCTAGCTGAGCTGAGCGTAATATGCGTGCTGACAGCCAAATGAAGCGTAAACCAGCGTAACCCGTTTGCACGGAGCTGCGCGCCGGGCCAACAAGCTAACCGACGGGCAATGTTGAGCAAGCTGTAACAAAACTGCCTTTACACAGACACACCTCCTAGCCTGTCTAGACAGTCATAAAACATAAAAAAAGTGGCCAGGTTCGAACTCAGGATACCATGCATCATAGTCAAGGTACTGAACCACTAAGCCATGACAGCTGTACTTAGAAATGCAGTAATAGCAAATATATAGGAATGAATAGAAAGAGGAGCATGACAAAGCAGGTTTTGTGAAGCTGATACAATTCCAAAATGGCCAATCACAGATAAGTGCAGGAAAAACAGCATATATAAGCTCCATAGGTGGGAATACACAGCATAACCGATTGTAGAACTAACTTGTAGCCAGAATGTCAGGAGTAGGTGAGGGTAGTTGCTTCCGAGCACAGAGGTGGGGTGTTGAGGAGTCCAGATATATGGTTTGGTTCCTTGTCCACAATCATGAGGCCCAACTCATGCAGGGCCAGGTCCTGTGGGGAGCATATAGAGCTGAGGCGTGGGACTCGTTGGCTCATGATCTTACCAGTGCCACAGGGATTCCAAGGACTTGTGAGCAGGTCCATCACCACCATGCGGACCTGAAGAGATGCAAGCAGGACCAACTGAACCTTTGGATCCAGGAGGCCCAGCAAATGCCCAACGCCCCACTACTGAGTAAGTTACATCTAATTATGTATGTAAGAAATTAACCTAGCTGATATTATGGAGATGTGTATTCCAATATTACTTTATTTATATGACAGCTGCAGGTGTCCATTCTGTGAACCGCAGAGCCTATGGCGATAGGCTGGTGCGGATGCGCCACCAGGCAGGTCAGTAATCCTCTCCCTGTAACTGTAAATAAATATAAAAGTATGACAGTTAGCAAAAGAGTGCAGTGTAGTCACTAAGTAATAAAATGTGCAAGTAACAGTGTAAGAGTGTTTGCAAGTATTGCTTGATTACAAAAGTGTGTTGCAGTCTGTAATCCAAACAGAAAAATGAAAATGTCTGAAATAAAGTCTGAAATAAAGATGCCCCACCTGTAATATAATAGTACACAACCTGCAGCAGGCTGAAAAGTACAGCTGCAGAAGATGACCAAAACACATGTGTGAAATATATCCCTGTTGAAATACTGAAACATGACAGAAGTGAGACTGTTGGAAAGGATTGTAATAACTGCAGGTAAAACATGTCAATAAAGCCTAGAAGTAAGTACCATCCTGAATTGTAAAAAAAACAAGTGAGAGAGTGTGAGAAAGAGTTATGAATCCACCAATAAAGTAGTAATAACTCCTGAATAAAGTATACTGCAGTCAGTACAGAATGAAATGAATGTGACAAGCAGAACCAAACTGCAAAATGTGTTCAAAATGTTCCTGCAGCTGGAATGTGTATCCCAAAATCTGGATATGTTGCTCTCAGTCTGCAATATGCAGATAGTATGATTGTCTGAAATACCCAACATCCACAGTTGTCTATAGCTATATAAAGCAAATGTAGCAGGATGATGTAGCTGAACAGAGCCAGATATGAACGTGTATGAATAAAAATGAAAATGTATATTGATGTAGCAGTAACATTCCTATCACCAACTTGAAGTAGTTATCATATAGGAAACTGTAGGTAGAACTGTAGTGTGTATATATCTGCATCTATTAGAAATGTACAGCATATGTATTGGTAATTGAAGGTGTTAATTATATTTTCTTCACCCTACCCTATAACCACATATAATCCATTCCACATGAAATTGGTATGTGCAATCACAATTAACACCCCTGGACATTTGTCCTGTTGGGTCATACATATTTGCATGTACGTTGATGCATCTGCCCTGTTCATACATCCAAAGCTGATGGCCTGTTGCCATCAATCAACTCTGCATGTTGTTGGACTGTGTATTGCTGTTCAAATTATGCATGTGTTATGCTCGCTGTTCAATGGTGTGAATATCTGGGTGTTTGGTTAATGGGAGTACTAATGCATGCTGTTACAACTAATTGTGAATGGTATTGTATGTTACTAACCCAAACTGTCATGACATAATGCAAAACATAGGATGACAGGGAAGGCGGGTTCCAGCGGACCCACCTCTCCCACCTCAGCTGGCGAGTGCACCTGGCAGTAGTGCCCAGTCCGGACCCTCCTCCGGTGGCCCTGCACCACCTGTGGGTGGAAGCGCTGCAGGGGATGGGGCTCGTCCCCCCTCTGCAAGTGTGGCCGGGGGAAAACCACCACTCACCCTCCATAGCGTCCGGACTGTGGTGCGTAGGGAGATCCAGGAAGCTGTTCTTGGGCCCCTACGCCAGCTTGAGGCACAGGTGGCACAACTAACGGGCATGCCTGTTGCCTGGCTTACACAGCCCCAGCACAGCCCCATCCTGGGCAGTGAAGGCACAGTGGCAACTGCCCATGGGTGGGGATATCAGTTCCACTGTTGCCATCTGTGGGCTCATGGGCTCTGGATATCCAAACATCCATCCCCGTCAATTGTGTAACCCCCCCACATGTGTCATACACCGCCCCTGTATGCGTCTTGTTTGTCTTGTCTGTTGACCTACACAACCTACCTCCCCAGCTATATGGACTTACTTTACCTGACATACCACTCTCACCTGAAAAAAAAAAAAAAAAAAAAAAAAAAGGGCACTCTGTACCCACAAAGAAAATTACACCCCATACATAGCTGCCCACTTCACACACATGTCTGCTGGACATGGAAACTGTCAGTTACAATTGGCTGTACAAGTACTATTGTTGTCCTTACACCTCTCTCAGGGGTGGAAGGTTTCAAATCTCACACCAAATTACAAACATATGCACAGCTGTTGCTGATGAAGAAATGGGCAGCTATGGGCCTTACCTACATCCCTCCAGGTTGTTTCCCTACTGTCTTACCCTCTTTGTGACCCCTTTTTCACCACTTTCCTGTCTCCCCATTTTCATTTCTTTCAAAGAAAATAGCGCGGGTGTGCGCAAGAGTAAGCACTTTTAAGCGGTTGTAAGCAGGTGTGTGTGGTGCTTAACGCAAGTGCGCATGCGGGAGCTCCGCGCAAACCAGCGCTAACCCGGTTACAACTGCTTAAAAGTGCCTTAGTCACTCTGAATGACAGGTCCTGTAGTCTGTTCAAAAGCAAAATAAAATCCCACTGTCAGTCCCGAACCCAGGACCTTGCAAAAAGTAGTCTGCATGACTTACCACTAAGCCATGACTGTCATGTAAGAACATTGTGCTACAATAAATATATCATGTAATAGTAGGAATGAATGTAAAGGGAATATAGGATGTGTAGTACACAAAGCATGTCATGTATATTTACTGTCAAATCTAGTGGATTTCTATAATAGTAGTGTGTGAACAGAAACAGCCATGCTAGTTGGTAGCTAGTAGGTAATAATGTCACTGTAGCACCTTGCAAGCCACACACATACTCACAGCAGGATAATCACTGCCCACACCCCACAACCTGTTACAGGAACACATCCAAACCAAGTAATAAAATATGTGGAGCAAAGGGCCAAAACCAGGGACACATTACAAATAATGTTACAACAAACTTTGACAGTTCAGAGAGTAACAGGTTCTGCATTTTGTGGGATGTTTGGAAGGGTATGAAGTCTGAAACTTAAATGTTTGTCACTATATTCTGACTTGAGCCCAGAGTGATTTGCCAGAAAGAGCTGTGCATGAGATATTGACCAAAATATGAGGCAGAAATATGGATAACCTGCAAATATTTGTACACATGAGAGGTCTGACACTGCCATATTTGAATAGTTAAGAGCCTAGACATAGCAAGAGTGACTGAGTTACAGGGATGCCCCACAGACTCCATGTGAAATGTACAAACAGTAGGCAGAAAGGTGTTACAACACATGCAATGGTAACTATGAAGTCCTGAAAGTATGCACCACTTGCACGGCAGAAATAGTGTAGTAATACATATGCTCATGCTATCCCACAGTCACAACTGCAGAATACCAGACAATGTAATGGGTGTACCCCACTGATATGTACCATTCCATGAGGCAGATAACAGATGCACCTGAGAGTCTCTGGGGCCTGCTCAGCAGCATACACAAATACCCTAATAGATGTCAAGGCCCACACCATGGCCAGACCACACTGCATGCTGTAACACCCTAGCAGATATAGCAAGCATTCCAAGGTGTGAATGTACATGGAAAATAGGAAAGCCACAGCAGCACACTACAGTCAGGACACCTAGCAGGCATACAAGTAGTGACTGTAAAGGGCAAATATTCAAGCCATAGCAACAAAGTGCAAGAGCCACTGCTATACACCAGTTACACCACATGTCCCACAGGAAAGCACACACACACACATTAACAGTAGTAGTAGTCCTAGGTGTCAGTGTACATACACAGTTAGTACAGGAAACTGGAGAAATGAATGGAGAAATGTTAATCTACAACACAGCTGGAAATATGAGAGAGATACCAACCTTTTTACTCACAGAACAGTGTCCACAGCATACCAGCATGGCCCCTGCCCTTAAAATCTGAAAGGGCTATGCCTATCTCACATACCTTTTTATAGCACTGTTCTGAAATCACAGTGAGAACTGCAATCAGTACACAACTGGCTGCATGCAATTAGCAAATGCTGGCTAACAATTGGTGCAGAGGCCATCACATGGACATATTCAGATACCTACAAAAGCATGCTGTACTCCCAGTCCACACATGCAATACATTCATTGCACTCTGAGGAGGTAGTGAGAGACAGAGAGAGAGAGAGACAGAGAGACAGAGAAAAACAAAACTAAACATACACAAACAAAACTGGTCAGCAAAACCACCTGAAAGCTGACAACTGTCAAGTGGAGCAGCAGGACACAAAACCAGACAGCAACACAAGCAGCTGTGACAAACACAGGTAATGTAAAGTAATACTATAAATGTCTACATACTGTGAACCCTCCATATGTGTCATTTGTCTGTATTCATATATATATGAAGATGTGCAAAGGGCATGGGACATACAGCAACTATCAGTGAAGGCTGTACATACATTTGTATGTGAGAGCATCTATGTGCACATATCAATGTAGGTTGAATGTAGGTTGTAGTGCAATGTACAAAGTAGGTTTCACAGTTATGTATGTTTAGCAGTATGTTAGTGTGTGTATACAGTATGGTAAACAAGCATGTTGATATACCTATCTATCATATGGATACGTATGTATGTCAAAATATGTATGTATATATATATATATATATATATATATATATATATATATATATATATAATATGCATATATGTATACATACATAGAGAGAGATGTAGGAATACATAGTCAGATGTAGATAGATAGAATATGTACAAACATATATATGTAATACACACATACAGATATAGATATATGTAGATACATATACATAGACAGACAGATCTGACTATCTACAGGTATGACTGTATATGACGGCCTCACACACCCCCTGTCCCACCCCCTCTGTCACTCTCACACCCTCTCTGTCACACACCCCCTCTCTCCATATCTATAGCAATATATGTACATCAATATATATATGTGTATATGTATACAGACAGATATATATATATATATATATATATATATATATATATATATATATATATATATACACATATAGTTATATCTATATACATATATATATATATATATATATATATATATATATATATATATATATATATATAGAGAGAGAGAGAGAGATGTATATATATTCTGAGTGAGGCACATGTGTACAGATGTATTGCAACAGGTGCCTGGTGACAAAGGCATGGAGTGAACACCAGAGTCAAAACTGGAGAACCAGACCCCATTTCAAATCACCTACACCAGTTACCACCAGATATGTGATTGGCTGCCCACCACTGCATGTGTCAGGGGTGAACAGGGTCATAAATGTGTACAATAGTCCCCCCAATGATATTCACAGTGGCACACTATTCCTGGAATACCTGCACATGGTATGTGTCAGCAGACATGTTGTGTCAGCTACGGACATGTAGGTCAGTGTACCCCTCCACACCACATAATGGCTGCCATGGTATGTACTTCACAGGACAGCTACAGATATGGAGAAGGAAACAGTGACATGGACAACACTGTGACAATGCACTCAAACACGTTACCAATGCACAGTGACTGACAACACCACAGAGTACACACATACTACCCACATAGAGGTTACCACTCCTGGATTTACATACTTAAGTCACACCCATGACAGATGTCCAAAAACCATAGTAACACCTCACACCATCCACAATCTAAATGACTGCCGTGTGTTGTCCGTGCCACTGCAATAGAGAGCACATGGTGGAGGTACAGGTTCCTACCCACAGATAAGACATACCCTGCAATAAACCACACAGTGTTAAGAAGCAAGACTCCCCATGAGTACATGTCACACATACCCCTGCTGAATGTTAGTCAGATAGGTAATATGCCATATGAGTCACCCTGTGTAACTGTTTGACAGCAGCATGTACCATCACACCACATGTGTCACAATGGTCAGGGTAGCAAAACAGTATGCTGCCGTAGTCCCAGGGGCAATAGCATATTGTATAGTATTGTATTGTAATGTATTGTATTGTGTTGTATTGTATTGGTATGTAGAGGTGCCTCCTTCGTGGAGTGGAACCACTGCTGCTGTGCGCCAGTGTACAGGTACATATCCTGTAGTCAGGCTAGTGTTACATAGCAATTCTATATGCATGTTTAGCTCCTCTTAGAGTTCATGTAGCATGCAACCGGGGATACCATCAGGTCCCATTCATGTTGTGTATTCTGCTTTCCTGAGGGCGGCTCTCACCTGGACATCTGTGATGACAGGGAGGTTACAGTCAGCTGGGATAACTATGTCTTATTTTGGGGGAGAGGGAGGGGTGAAACCTGCACTGAACCTGTCTGCCACAATGTTGCCAATATCTGTAGGTTCAGTGAATTATTTGTTGTTGTGTACTAAC
Organism: Protopterus annectens; assembly: GCF_019279795.1. Taxonomy (NCBI): domain Eukaryota; kingdom Metazoa; phylum Chordata; order Ceratodontiformes; family Protopteridae; genus Protopterus; species Protopterus annectens. The sequence goes on from NC_056739.1 coordinate 1,660,973,729, forward strand.
TATGAGCATAGTGGAGGGTTTCTGACCAGATTGCTAACATAACTGAAGAAGGTCTTGTGGTTATCTGTAGTGTCCCTGTTGATTTTCTTCTCAAAGTTGCCCATGGATATTTGTATGAGGGAAAATAGATCCTTACTTTTGCTGTTCAGACATGCCTTCCCTTTATGGAATTATGCTCTGTCTTGCAGTAGCTTCCATCTTTTGTAATACAATCTGTCTATGGCTGGGGTCCACCAGACAGGATGCTGTCCCTTTGTGGAGAGTTTCTTGGTCTTATATGGGATTGCATGATCCATGCATTCTCAGAGATGTCCGTAGAAATCATTTGTGAAGGGGTCAGCATTGTGGGTTGTGTCTTCCACTGGCCCAGTGGGCTGAAAGGATGCCATGTCACTCTTACAAAGTGTAAAGTTTGCATTTGCAATGTTATTCAGTATAGTCATTTGTGCTGGTGGTGGAGGTGGGATATGTACATCCAGGGCAATTAGTTTGTGGTCAGCTCACAGTAGTTGATGATGTAGCCCATACAGTACCTAGATACGAACCCCCAGAGTGAGGAGGTGCTCTGGACCTGAATCAGTGTTCTGATTGCTGGGGTTTGGTAGTATGTCGTATGGAGTGTGCCAGGTACTGTTGCACAGTTGCTGGCTGAGCACTGATACCTGGCCATTTACATGTGTATCCACCAATAGACAAACAGATGCTAAATATGTGAGATATGTTGTATCATAACAGTCGAGTAGCATGTGTAGTATGTGTGCCAAATTCTGCTGACATATATTGCTGATATCATGTTATTTCCTTTTTCAGGAACATGGCTCACCCGTGAAATCCAGCTTTCTCCGCAGCCGAGGATGAGGAGATACACCAGAGCCTGGTGCAGGATTATGCAATACTCTTTTCCCGCACCAGCCAGAATCAGCAGGAGAGGGCTGCACTGTGGCAAGACCTGGTCCATCGGGTAAATGACATAGGCACGCATAATAGGACATATGAGCAGGTACAACATCACTGCAGTGATTTAATCAGAAATGTCCGTCTGCGTGCATTAGATATCCACAGGCAACAGGTCGCCACAGGTGTGGGATGGCTACACATCCCCCACTCACCAGACTGGAGGGACTACTCTTGAGTGTAGTGGCTCCAGTCCATCAACAACAACAACAGCAGCAGACATGCATTATGATGGAGGCTGGAGCCACGCAGCAGCAAGACTATGAGTGTGCAGGTAATATGCCATATGTATAGTTGACCGTTGTGTACACTGGTAGTTAATGCATGTGTGAGGTGTGTCCTTGGTTTGTAGCTGTCATCATAGTATTTAATGTGCAAGTGTGATATCCTCAATATCAGCAGCTGACCTGTGAAAGGCGACTATTGTACTACTGACCTGTATCATACTCAGTAATAATGGCACAGTTGTGCCCACTGACATTAGTTTCCTCACTTCTGCAGGTCCCTCCGGTGTAACAGCAATGCAGCCTATCCATGCTGGTGAGTGTGTATTAACAATACCTTTAGTAGTCTTGATAGTAATAATAAAATTAGGCTCACTGAGTAGTGCACTGTGTATGCATGCAGGTGTGTCTGTGCTTGTGTGTTGATATCTCACATACTGAGTAGTGTACAACTGTGTGCAACTGTGTGCAACTGTGTGCATGTGTACGTGTGCATGTATGCATGTGTGCATGTGTGCATGTGTGCACCTGTGCATGTGTGCATGTGTGCATGTGTGCACGTGTGCAGATGTGCATGTGTGCATGTGTGCACCTGTGCATGTGTGCATGTGTGCATCTGTGCATGTGTGCATCTGTGCACCTGTGCATGTGTGCATGTGTGCACGTGTGCATGTGTGGACCTGTGCATGTGTGGATGTGTGCATCACTGGTAATATTGTGTAGACATTGTAAACTGTGTTTCATGTTTCCCTCCCACATGTAGGAGGGACACATAGAAGCTTCCTAGCACTGCAGGCTCACATCTCATACCATGCTAGACAGCCCCAACACAGTAAAATGTCACAGGAGGGAGAGTCCCCATACATGTCAGGGATACTGTGGTGGCAGGCCAGGTAGCATACATCCTACTAAGTATGGAACCACTGAGTGAAGGCTCAGTGTCTGTTATTTGGCATGTGTATTACTGAAGGTATGAGCACATGGGTTTCCATCCAGTTATTGTACATCCTGATGGTACATGGTCCATACACTTGTGTGCGCTGAGACTGGACCCTAGCCATCTGACCTGTGTATTTCCATGTACATGTGCATAGTGCCTGCATATTTGCAGTGTTACCTACTGGAAGTGGTACAGCTTGTTTGTTGTACTATGGACTACATGCAGCCCTGCATACTGTAGCTTTGTTTGCATGCATGTTTGCTTGCAGTTACCCTAGAATACTGATCCCACCTCCAATGCAGAGTTACAGAGCTTCTGTGGACTCCTAGTGACATCTGCATAGCTTACTATATGTATGTCCATGTCTCACTTGACAGAACATCACTGTTTGTCCTGTTCACATGTACATTGCCTGTGACACATTGCATATGACTTACCTGGCATTTGTCCACGTGAGCAGTCATATATGCCACTGCTAACTAATCACAGGCACTACACCCTCACATACTCATCCTCTGTTGAACCACCTGCCTCGCTAGGAACGGCTTGCAGCTGTCACCCCTGGGCTTTCGGATATTGGCATAGGCTCTTGCTACCCCCATAGTGCCTTTGTTAGGCAAGGCTCAAAAGACCAACCCACCTCCATAGGTATCACAAGGGATAAGAAACTAAGAGTAATGCTACTCAACGCCAGAAGTCTAAACCTCAAGTTACATGCACTCGAAACTCTCCTTAGCTTGGAGAACATTGATATCTGTGCAGTAACAAATACCTGGTTCAGGGCTACCGAGAGCACCCCAGCGCTACCAGGTTATACCTCATACCATGCTTTTCAGCCCCAAAACTTGGACTGAACCACAAAAGGAGGGGGAATATTGATATTCATCAAAGATACCCACACCTCCAGGTTGGTGGCAAAGCACCAAGCATCACAGACTATCCATGTGCAACTAACAGTGGGTAAAACTGCCTTCCAGGTTATAGCCTGCTGCAGACCACCCTCCCAAACCCAAGAACCGCACTCGACCTTCCTGAGAACAGTGGAAAATATGAAGGTCTCTCCAAACACCATTATATTGGGCGACTTCAACTACAAAAACATAGACTGGGAGCATGACTCTAGCTCCAACACCCTAGCCCAAAGATTCCTAGAATTTATGAACTCAAATGCTATGGAACAACTTGTTACCACTCCCACAAGAGGGGAAAACATACTGGACCTGATCATCACCAACATGGGGACTCTATGCTCCAGACCAGAAGTGTATCCCTCACTGGTAAGATCAGACCATAAACTAATCTCACTGGATATTCACATCCCGACCCCACCCCCTGCCCAGAAAACCACAGTGAACAACTTCTCCAAAGCAAATTCACACTCCTCAAAACCGAGGTGGAAACCTTCAAAGCCCCCGGGCCTGTGGAAAATACGGCCCAGACTGCAGATTCCTCTATAAACGCATTCTATGGACACCTTCAGGAATGCATGGATCATGCGATCCCAAATAAAACCAAGACCCAATCCTCCAAAGGCAGACGTCCTGTCTGATGGACCCCAGCCATAAACAAACTATACAATAGAAGGAGGAAGCTATTAAATGATACAGCAAAATCCCAAAAAGGGAAGGCATCACTGATTAGTATTAGCAAAAACTATGGGCACACATAAAATTGTCTAAGGCCAGCTTCGAGAGAAAATTGCACAGGACACTAAGGATAATCACAAGGCTTTCTTTAGTTATGTTAGGAACCTGGGTGGTAATTCCCAGATATGCTCAGAGGTAGTCCAAAATGTCAAAAGAAACACCGGACCCACAGACATTGCCAACATCCTAGCTGACAGGTTCAGCGCAAACTTCTCCCCCCCCTCCACACCAAAAGGGCAAATATTTATCCCAGCACAGTGCTGCCCCCCTGACATCTCAGATGCTCAGGTAAGAGCCGCCCTCTCCAAAGCAGAAAACACAGCATCAATGGGACCAGACAGTGTCCCGGCTTGTGTCCTACATGAACTCCAAGAAGAGCTACACCCAAACATAAAACTACTGTTCAATCCCACCCTTACTACAGGACATGTGGCCAAAGAGTGGCATACAGCAACAGTGGTTCCTCTCCATAAAGGTGGTGCCTCAACAGATCCTGGACACTATCACCCCATAAGCCTGACTAGCTTGGTCTGCAAAGCTATGGAAAGGATCATCATGGACCCCATAAATAAAGATATTGGGGACCTACAGACACTGGATCATACCCAGTTTGGCTTTGTTAAGGGTAGATCCTGCCTCTTAAACCTGGTTGATTTCTTTGAAACAGTCACCAAGGCCATTGACGAGGGGAAGGTGGTCCACACAGCCTACCTGGACCTCGCAAAAGCCTTTGATACAATACCCCACTCGGGCATTCTAGAGAAGCTCACCAGCTTAAATATAAACCCCTATGTCACTAGATGGATTGCACACTGGCTCAAGGACAGAACCCACATGGTTAGAATTGCTGGAGCCATGTCAGACTCCAAACCAGTTACAAGTGGTGTCCCACAAGGCTCAGTCCTGGGACCTGTCTTGTTCGGTATATATTTCTTGGAGGTACAGGTCAACACGGAAGGACTGTGGCTGACCAAATTCGCAGATGACTGAAAACTGGCTGCCATAATCGACTCTCCAGCAGACATAAGCATCCTCAAAAAGGGCCTCATAGAATCAGACAACTTGTGCCAGAGCCATGGCCTCAAGCTGAATGCCAACAAGTGTATAGTCATCCCCTTTGGCAAAAACAAAGTGCAGAGAAAGTACCACATAGGTGGTAATCCATTAAGTACAGAAGAAGTAATTAGGAACCTGGGGACCCAAGTTGATAGCAGTCTCTCATTTGACAACCACATGGCCAAAGTGGTTAGAAAAACATTTTATATAGCCCACCTCATCATGAAGGGATTCACATCCAGATCAGGGGAGGACATCGTGCCTCTTTACTCATCCCTCATCAGGCCCATAATTGAGTACAATGCCCCTGTTGGGATGTACCTTACCAGACACCTGCAGCAACTGGAAAGACCCCAAAAGTACCTCACCAAGAGGATCAAAGGGCTCAAACAGATGCCATATGCTGACCGGTTGAAGAAACTCCAGCTCTACTCAGTGGCATACCGCCTTTTCAGAGGCGATCAGTGCCTGACGTATAAAGCCATATCCAACCTGGAATTAATGGGCATGCTGCACCTCAGAATATCCAAATCTCATTGAGCTACGTACTCGAGAGACTTGAACATCAGCACTGAAATAAATAGGACATGCTGGAGGGACAGATTCGTAACACAGAAGCTCCCTTCACTCTGGAATAAAATCCCAGTCCAGGTTAGGCAGAGTCCCTCATTGACTCTCTTCAAGAGGAATCTTGATGAGTGGATGGGACATTGTAGGTTTACCCCAGGTATCACTGCTGTGTCACTGTTAGACAGAGGCACAGTATACTAACCTCGAAAAAGGGCATAGCAAGTTAAATTTACAATGGGTGGCGAAAGCCAAACACATTCTAGCTAGGTTTATAAATGCCCTAGGGCAGATAGCCTAGTATGAACCTATGAACCTATGTACCTTGTTCCCCATTGGCCCTATGTGCTGTTAATCACCATGGCAATCACAATACTATGGTAGCATGTGCAAAGGTCACTTGTCAGTCACCTCTATGGTACAATTGTGGAATATGTGGGTCATGTGGCAATGTCACAGCTGCCACATGTACACAGTCAACCCTCTCCCCTACACATGGACTTACAACACATGTATGAGATGCAACCACATAGCCAAACTGGGGACTAAGCACTCTGAACCCAGTACTGGCATAACCTGTCAGGTGGCATGAAATACTACAGTGACTACAATTCCAGTCTGATGTAGACCTACACTGACAGCAATACAAACACATGAACACACTGGGCAATTCGTGCAGTGTAAGAATAGCATCCTGCCTGAGCGGCAGACACCTCTGCAGCTAGCACACAGGCATACGTAATGCCAGAACACAGCAAGCATAACACATAGCACACAAATCCTGTGTGCCAAACAGTCACAGCCTGTACGGCTAGACAACACACCTGATACAGTTGTGTTAGGTACCTTTATTGTCCGGTACAGTGAGATCACGTTCACCAGGCTGGACAAGGTGAAGGTCACAGTGATATGCCCATGGGGCACTATGGTCCACCACATAACACAAGCATACAGGTCAGTCAGAGGCATGGACACATATGACTCAGTCACTGTCCATGCCACTATGGCTAACTTGTGATGTACATCCCTGGACTACATGATAGGGAACATGGAAGGGCTCTCTGAGCATGTGGCACAGGCTGGTATGACCCTGACCTTGGTTGGCATCATACCCTCACCAGGAATGCTGATGTATTACTGAATGCTGATGAATTACTGTAGCTACAACACCCTATCTGAAAGGTTCCTAGCATGTAGTCACTGCATTGCTATGGAACAACTTGTTACCACTCCCACAACAGGTGAAAACATGCAGCACCTGTTCATCAACAACATGTAGACTATATGCCCCAGACCAGATGTGTATCCCTCGCTGCTAGGATGATACCATCTACATCTCACACTGTATATACACATACCACATGCAGCACATGCACAGAAGACCACAGTCATAATGTTATCCAGTGCAAATACCATGTATTCACATGTGGCAGGCGTCAGACATGGTAACTATTGAAGGTCACAGGTACATATGTGTATTTGGTACACACATACATCATCTGTGTCCATTGCCATTACTGGTTTAATCGATGTTATGCATTATTGTGAACAACAACCCACACACATGGGCATTCTGCGTGACAAAAACAGACGTGGCATGTGTGGAATTCAAAGCCATAACAGTAGTGAGAGACGCAGTAGCAGAGCGTACTATTTGCATTACTGGGAGATTTTCCCTCTTCCGCTGTACTTGTAAGGTGCTGACATCATCTCTGTGTAGAGATTGGAATATGCAGCAGCTGGTGTGCTGTACTGGTTGGCAAAAGGGTCAGTTCTCTCACACATATAATTGCACACACACTATTTCCACCTCTCCCCACACACACTTGCAGGATTCAAACCCTTACCTAACTATGTTATGACATTCAAGACAGACGCATTAGCGGAGCGCACTATTCACATTACTGGGAGGTTTCCCTTCTCCTGCTGTACTTATAGGGTGCTGACATCATCAGTGTTTAGAAAGGGGAATGTGCATCCTGTAGTGTGTTCTCCTAGTTGCCAAAAGGGACATTTCTTTCATACAAACTTGCACACACATTAACCCCCCCTCCACACACACTGGGCATTTGCAGGATTCAAACCCCTACCCACACACTGGGCATTTGTAGGATTCAAACCCCTATATAACTATGTTATGATACTCAAGACGGACGCATTAGCGGAGCATGCTATTCGCATTACTGGGAGGTTTCCCTTCTCCTGCTGTACTTATAGGGTGCTGACATCATCAGTGTTTAGAAAGGGGAATGTGCATCCTGTAGTGTGTTTTCCCAGTTGCCAAAAGGGACATTTCCCTCACACAGACTTGCACACACACCAACCCCGCTCACCCACACACACACACTGAGCATTTGCAGGATTCAAACCCCTACCTAACTATATTATGACACTTGAGGGAGATGCATTAGTGGAGCGCACTATCCGAATTACTGGGCATCTGCTCTGCATCTGCAATATTTATAGGGTGCTGATATCATTATTTCTACAGAGGTATGTACATCTAGTACTACCTGTCAGGTGGGGGATAGCATATATATGCATTTGCAGACACCTACTTCAGGGTCAGATATGCACATCGCACTGGCAGGTTATGTTCTATACCATGCTTCGTGACCACAGGACCTGTAACACACAACACAACCAGTCCAGACCACCCCTCCCACATCCTGGACACACACTTTGCTTCCCTGGGAACAGTGCCAAGATATGCAGGTGTTCACATACACCATTCCAGTTGTTAACATCAGGTACAGGCATATTGTGTGTGGGAACTACTCAGGCCTCTACAACTTTACCCTACAGCCACTGCAATTTGTGAGTCCATGTGCTATGGCAGAACCACTCACCACAGCCACAAGAGGGAATACATATTGCACCTGACCATCTGCAACATGGGTACTCACTGTTCCACACCAGAGGTAGACCACCATTGGTGATATCTGACCATACCCACCTTTCCCTGGACATCCATATCCCATCCCCACCCCCAGGCAAGGTTGTCACTGCAAACAAACTGTATTTATCAAAAGCAGACTGTACACTTGTGAAGACTGGGGTGGAAGACTTCAAAGGACCCATGCTGGGGGAGTATACAGGCCACTCTGCATAATCCTTGACGATTGCATTCTATGAGCATGTGGAAGGTTTGCACTGATCATGCTATCCCACATATACCCATGACTGCTCCACAACAGGACACCTGTCAGGTGTACACCAGCCATATATGAGCTGTCCAACAGACAGAGTGAGATAATACATTGCAGAGCAGTCGCCCACAGAGGGAGGACATCTCTGAACAGTACTGGCATGACACTTCAATCCCTCATAATCATCATGACACAGTGTTGACAGTGACATTGTCCAGACAAGACAATGCAGATAAGGCTTCCCTCAGTCTGTTATTGATGCCCACTTACTGTTAGAGGTCCTCAGCAACCCTCTTCCAGCACACACCAACAACATAGTTGTGGCTTAGCCAATTCAAACCCTGGGATCTCCACTGTGTCCCTGCTTGACAGAGGCACAGAACACTAGCCTCAAACAGTGCCTTATGTGACCTACTTTACAGTGGCACAGTAGCCTACTGTACTGGGGAGGCAGACGCCAAGCACACTCTGGCTAAGCTGTCATTCCCTAGGGCAAACAGCCTTGTGTTGACCTCTACACCCATATGATTAATTGTCAGATGCACATTATTTGTTGCTGATAGACTTTTTGCAGGTCTTTATTACCATAGCATTCCCTGTTTGTATGAACAACTTGTGTATCTGTGGAAGATGTTTGCATATGGGAGGGATCCACTATATCATGAATGTCTCTGTAGTCATTTAACTGTGTGCACTGGGCAGATTGCTGCAATGTGGTTGGTTCCTGGAATAACACGTACAAATACCAGATATGTGTGGCCAACTGCTAAACTGAGATTTGGCCTAAGTGTGTGAGCATGCCCAGTTCAGCATTCCCATGGCATGTTGTCTGACATATGTCTCATTTATCAAAGTGTTCGAGCATGCCCAGTGTGAGCTTTCCATATGTTGAACTCTGCAGCCCACCACATTTGTGGATGAGTGTGATCTTCAACAATATCTCCCGTTTAGTTACTGTCCAACTGCTTTGTGTGTGAACACAACAGGGATTATACTGTGCCTGCAGGTTTTGCATGGGATACTTTGCATACAGTTGTCAACATCCTTTCATATTGACCTTACACTGTAGTACCGTATAGTGTACTGGTTCAGTACTTTCACTGTGGTGAACAGTATCCTGGGCTTTAGTCCTATCACTGCTTTACATTTCCATAGTGAGCACAACGGCCTGGTTAGGGGCCAGTTGTGCACATCTGACCATGTTGCATTATGTTCAGATATGAACTACTTAAACCAGGCTTGTCCAACATTGGTAGTGTATTCCACAACATACGTGTACACTGGCAAACACTAGCGATGTGCCCTAGGCCATTTCTAATGCTAGTCAGAGAGTGTGTTTGTCCTTCGACGCACATTGTAAGTGGAGTTTGCCATGACATATGTCATGGTTAGTATACTGTGCCTCCGTCTACCTGTGACATAACAGTGATACCCAAGGTAAACCTACCATCTCCCATCCACTCATCAAGATTCCTCTTGAGGAAAATCGATGAGTGACTCTACGGATAACCTATACTGGGAGTTTACTCATGAGTGGGGGTGGCTTCTGTGTTATGGATCATGCAGTACTGCTTGTCCTATGTATGTCAGTGCTGGGGTTCAGGTCTCTCATGTGCATAGCTCACTGCCATTCAGATTGTACAAGGTGCAGCATGTTCATTGATTCCAGCTTGGACATGGCTTTATACATCAGGCACAGCTTGCCTCTGGGTGGGCAGTATGACAGTGTGTGGAGCTGCAGTTTGTTTAATCAGGCAACACATGGCATCTGTTCAAGTTCTTTGATACTCCTGGTGAGGTACTTTTGGGGACTTTACAGTTGATGGAGGTTTCTGCTGAGGTACATCCCACAGGGGCTATTGTAGTCAATTGTAACGCTGATGAAGGATGAAGGATGACTGCAGAGCCACAATGACCTCCCCTTATCTAAATCTGACAACCTTCATGATTAGGTGGGTATATGGTATGTTTCTGTAAACACTACAGCCACATGTTTGTCCAATGCAGGATATCTATCACCTTGTGTCCCCAGGTCTCTCATTACATGTTAAGTACATAATGGGTTAACACCTATGTGCTAATTGGTGGGCACTTACTGTATATCCATGGGGGTTGACTATACACTTTTCTGCAATTAGCTTGCTGATATGGCTATGGCACCAGTTGTCTGTTTCTATGTGTCCCTTTTGTGGGATGTTTGTATCAGCTGGAGGGTCAGATATGGTGGGCAGTTTGTAGTCCTCTGCAAACATGTTCAGACACAGTCCTTCCATGTTGGCCTGTACCTATGGGACATATATACCAAACGAGGGAGGTCCCATGACCAAGCCTTGTGGGATGCCAGTTATATCTGGTTTGTAGTCTGACATGTCTGCAGCATGTCTGACCATGTCAGTTCTGTCCTTGGTCTGGTTTGCAACCCCTCTACTGACATAGGGGTTTATATTTAAGCTGGTGAGCATATCTATAATGAACAGGCAGGGTATTGTATGGAAGCCTTTGCAAGGTCCAGCTACGCTGTGTGGACCACATTGCCCTCATCAATGACCTTAATGACTGTTTCAAATGAGTCAGACATGTTTTAGGGGCAAGATCTGCACTTAAGAAAGCCACACTGGGTAGGGTCCAGTGTCAGTAGGTCCCGAATATCTTCATGTCTGCGGTACATGCTGATCCTTTCCATAGCTGTGCAGATCAAGCTTCTCAGGATTCTGGGGTGGTAGTTTGCAGTATCCATTCAGGCAACACCTTTGTTGAGAAGGACCACTGTTGTTGTTCTGCTGTTTGGGTACATATCCTGTGGTAAGGCTGACATTGAGCAGTAGAGTGATTTGGCATTCCATTCTTCTTGGAGTCCATGTTGGACTCAGCCCAGGACACCATCTCATACCATTGCTGCTGTGTGTTTTGCTTTGTAGATGCTGGCGGTTACCTCAGCATCTGCAATGTCAGGGAGCCAGCAGTCTGCTGGTATAGATATTTTGCATTCTGCGGGGGGAGTTTGCACTGCACCTGTCAGGTTGTATGTTGGCAATATGTGTGTGTGTTTGGTATGTTGTTGGTAATATTTGTGTGATTCAGAGCATATCTGTGAATTCCCAACACGGTTCCTACCATCAGTTGAGGAAGCCTTGGGATTATCCTTAGTGTCCTGTACAATTTGGATCTTCATAGGTTCATAGGTTCATGCTAGACTATCCACCCTAGGGCATTTGTAAGCCTAGCCAGAGTGTGTGTGGCTTTTGCCACCCCTTGCTATGTAAATATTATGGCCATTTATGATTTACTTTACTGTGCCTCTGTCTGGACGTGACACAGTGAAGACCCCCAGTGTACATCTACGATCATCCATCCACTTGGCAAGATTCCTGTTGAAGGGTGTCAGTGAGGGGCTCTGCCTAACATGGAGTGGGATTCTGTTCCAGGGTGTTGGGAGCCTCTGGGTTATGTATCTTTCCCTCCAGCACATCCTATTTCATTATGTGTTGAGGTTGATATCTCTCACTCTCACAGCTCCGATGGCTTTGAGTTTTCTGGGGTGGAGCATGTCCATTACTCCTGTGTTGGACATGGCCTTGTACAACAGACATACAATGCCTCTGTGTAGGCAGTATGTGACTGCATTCAGCTGGGGTGCCTACACCCAGGCAGCATATGACATATATTTGAGACCCTTTATCCTCTTGGTGAGGTACCTTTGAGGTCTTTCTAACTGCTGCAGGTGTCAGGTAAGGTACATCCCAAATGAGGCATTATACTAGATCATGGGTCTGATAAGAGAACAGTATAGGGGCACAATGACCTCTGTTGACGTAGATGTGAATCCTTTCATGATACGGTGTCCAATATAGACAGTCTTCCTAGCCACATTGGCAATGTGAGTGTCACATAACAGGTTACTGTCCACTTGTGTCCCTAGGTCCCTGATTACTCCTTCCATACATAATGGTTTACCACCTATGTGGTAATTTGTGAGTACCTTGTTTGGTATTTGGTGGGACATTCATACTGTCCAGTGTCTTCAGGATGGCTGGGTGGGGTTCCTGTGTGTGAGAGTGTGGTCTGTAGCATGCTACAGACTGTACAGCAGTCTTGCCTATGGTTAGTTGCACATGGGTGGACTCCAATGCTTTGTGCATTGTCAGTTACCTGGACGTATGGGTGTCTATGCTGAATATGGATACTCACCCTCCTTTTATGTAATAATCAAAGGAGAGTAATCTGTCAGTCCATGTCCCCAGGTCCCTGACTATGTTTTTGTTTAGTAGAAAGGTTCATAGATAGTTACTAGGTTTGCAATCCAGGAAGCCATTGAGGAGCTTAACACAAATTCCAAGTTGCCCCCAGGACTGTCTAGTTAAGTGATTTGCTCAATGTCACACAGTAGGCAAATGAGGACTGAGGGAATCAAACCCTCTACCATAGGAACTAGATCTCACAGCTTGTTGAGATTTGCTGTTTGTAAAATAAATCACTCCTATGCTTTTTTTTCACATTCAATTTGAGTCTGTTTCCCATGCACCAGCTATTAACTAGGGCAAGTTCTTTCTATAGGGTGCAGATGTTATCTGCAAACTTAGTTAACCAGGGGTTCTGGCTCTCAGTTTTGAGATGAGATAACTAAATTATGTAAAGGATGGGCTTAGTATATTCCCTGGGGGACTCTACTGTTTACATCAAATCTTTCAGATGTGGCACCTACCACACAAACTATGTGGATTCTGTGTTTTAAGCATTGGATAATCCATCTTACCACAAAAGATGTATATTTAAAACATTTAGCTTACTTAAAAGGACTGCATGGAGGATGTTGTCACAAGCTTTTGTTAGATTAAACAATTTGATGTAAAGTTTGGAAAGGATATGCTTGGTGCGGTTTATTAAACTTTTTCATTCCTGACCCCTATAACACATGAGCTCTGCTACAAAGCCCAACACTCAACATTTTTCATTGAGCATATTGTCCTTGTGTAGTCTGTGGTCACTACATCCCTTTCTGACCCTGATACTGCAGGAGTTCTGCCATGATGCCCAACTCTTGAATGTTTTACTTAGAATATTGTCATTGTGCAATAACCTGTGGTCAATGCATCCATTCCTGACCCTGATGCTGCAAGTGCTCTGCCTCAAGGCCCAACTCATAAAAGTTTACATTTACAATATTGCTATTGTGCAATAGCCTGTGGTCACTGCATCCATTCCTGACTCGATACTAGAGAGTTCTGACACAAGGCCCAATTCTTGAAACTTTGTATTGAGAATATTGTCATTGTGCAATAGCTTGAGGTCACTACATCCATTCTTCACCCTGATTTTGTAGGGGCATTGTCAAATAGTGTAACTCTTGAAAGTTTTCACTAAGAATATTGTCATTGTGTAATAGCTTGAGGACACTACATACATTCCTGATCCCAATATTGCTGGAGCTCTGCCACAAGGCTCAGCTCTCAAAAGTCTTCACTCACTGTGTTGTCATTGTGCAGTAGTCTGCGGTCACTACATCATTCTTGATCCTGATACTGCAGGAGCTCTGCCACAATGCCTATGTCTTGAAACTTTTCAATGAGAATATTGTCATTGTGTAACATAAGAAAGTTTAACATGGTGAGCCTTGTTTTGTGTTAACTTTAACTAGTTAAATATGTGCCTGCCCTGTTTTTGAAATTGACTGTGACATTTCTCCTTATGGAGCAGTCCTTATATTCTAAGGACCAGTTATTAAGATGGCCACTGTCCTTTCTCTTGAACAATCGATAACCTTGTATATGTTAGTTACTTAGTCTCCCCAGCTATCCAATTTCTGCATTCAGTAGATGAAAGAAAAACAGTCTACTTTGTGCCTCCTTGTTAATTGCTTTGTACCAGCTATAAACCAAATGCTCTCTGTAACATTTTGAAAGAGGGTGGGTGGTTAGAAGTACTACATCAATTAATACACACGCAGCTTTTTACCAGCTATAAAATTATCCAGCATCCGTCTGCTTGTCCAGCACTAAATATCATCCTACACAGCTATGTTCCTACTTGATCATTATGATCAAAGGACCTAAACTCCTCTCTGTCCACAAACCTATAAGATCTGCTGAGCATGAGTTGTACTCACACCATATTGCTAAGGTCTGGAACTCTTTACCTGTATCCAACTTCCTATATGCCCAAATATGAACAAGTACCTATTCATACCTTTCACCTCCTTACTCCCACTTCTTCATTCACTTCCTTACTTTAATCAATTTATCTCATCCTGACTTTCTGTCTAAATATGCTGTAACCTTAAATTTGTTCTCCCACTTCATACTGCAATCCTTATTTGCATTATACTTATCATCCCCCCCCCTTTTCCTATTTTCTTCATGGAGTCAGGGTGTCATTACAACTGTTGCCATCTCTCTTTTTTCATTGCTACTCTCCTGCCTTTTTTAACACTTATGCCTGATTGTATCAGGTCTTCTCTGACACAACCCACACACCTCTTTGCTGGAAGGCCTTGTTTCCTGTTGCCTTCTTCCTGTCTGTCACAAATATTCTTCACCAGATTGTCTTCTGCATTTCAGCACATGTCCCGAACCACTGTAATTTGTTTTCATTGACCGTTTCTGCAATTGGAACATCTTTGGCTTCTGCTCTTATGTCCTCATTTCTTCATCTCTCCCACAGTGTGCATCCTACTACACTTCTCAGACATTTCTCTATCACCTCTAGCTCTAGGAAAGGTGTTATTAAGGGTCAAATGGTTAGGACATCAAGACTAGTGAGTGATGAAGAAATATTTAAGGTGGAGATGTTTAAATTAATTGGGATGTTTTTGGAACGTGGTTACCCTTTGAAATTGCTTCTCATAATTAAAAAGGATGTGGTTAGAGGTAGGGCCACTAGGTTTATTCCCATTTTGTATTCGGGGGTTTCAATAAGTAGTAAAACTGATGACAAGTACTCTGGAGCATGTCTTGTTTTAAAGTACAACAACAGAGCACCGGATTTATGTAAAACAGTGAAAAGCCTGTGGAGAAGAGTTTTAAGTGATGAAATGAAAGGGATAGTGGGCTCTGATCCTCTGATTGTTTATGGTAGAGGTGAAAACTTGAAGGGAATGTTAGAAAGAAAAGCCAAACCTCAATTCAAATCCAGTATGAGGAAATGTGGGGCATGTAGGTGCTGTAGATTTATCAGTGAAGGATCATATTTATGTGTGTGGGGTTACAAATACACTATACCATGTCCTGGTCAATGTAACTGTAATACTAAGAATTTAGTATACGTGGCCTCGTGTATGACATGTGAGGCATTCTACGTAGGTAAGACTATTAGGAGGTTAAAAGACAGGATATCTGAACATGTTAGATCTATTAGAAAGAATGATACACATAATGCGTTATATCTATACAGCACTACATGTTCCAATTTCAATAAATTCTTGTTTTTTGTGGCAGGACGGATTTCTGAATTTGGTGGTGGTGGGGATACAGTAAACAAAGTGGGTGCTCTGGAAACAGAATGGCAGTTAAGACTTGATGCATTAAAATTTCCTGGGCTCAATGACAGTGTGTCCTTAAAGCCCCTTTTAAAGTTGAAATCCCAACAAATTTAACTTAATGGAATGTTGTATTACTAAGTTGGGTGAAAATACTATATATTGGCAATGCATTGTTATTAGTTAAACCAAGCAGGTTTATTATGTTTTTGTAGTAATTATTGTCAGTATGGTTATAATACATACATGGTTACATATATATCATATATGAGACACATATATTATATATATTTATATTTTTTATACAGTTTATATTTATATAATGTTTTTTAAAAAAATAATGTTGTGTGACTATATACATATTAATTAGGATGATGTTTTTATTGGGTGGGGTATTTTTGATTTTAACCTATGGCTATGGGTTGAGTGCAATAAATATATGACAATGTGAAGTTTCAAACGACTCTGAAGAAGCCAGTTGTACTGGTGAAAGCGCTAAGTCGTTTCTTTCTTTGGTAAATAAAGTGGTTAATTCACCCTTTCTCCGTGGAGCGTCCTTTGTGGTTTCACTGGTTTTATTATTTTACGTTTTGTGCCCCGAGTGGGTTTTTCTGTGATTATCATAAGGTCTGGAGCTCTTTACCTGTATCCAGCTTCCTATATGCCCAAATATGAACAAGTACCTATTCATACCTTTCACCTCCTTACTCCCCCTTCTTCATTCACTTCCTTACTTTAATCAATTTATCTCGTCCTGACTTTCTGTCTAAATATGCTGTAACCTTAAATTTGTTCTCCCACTTCATACTGCAATCCTTATTTGCATTATACTTATCGTCACCATCATCCCCCCCCCTTTTCCTATTTTCTTCATGGAGTCAGGGTGTCATTACAACTGTTGCCATCTCTCTTTTTTCATTGCTACTCTCCTGCCTTTTTTAACACTTATGCATGATTGTATCAGGTCTTCTCTGACACAACCCACACACCTCTTTGCTGGAAGGCCTTGTTTCCTGTTGCCTTCTTCCTGTCTGTCACAAATATTCTTCACCAGATTGTCTTCTGCATTTCTGCACATGTCCCGAACCACTGTAATTTGTTTTCATTGACCGTTTCTGCAATTGGAACATCTTTGGTTCTGCTCTTATGTCCTCATTTCTTCATCTCTCCCACAGTGTGCATCCTACTACACTTCTCAGACATTTCATCTCTATCACCTCTAGCTTCCTCATCCGCTCTCACTTTACTGCCAGGTTTCTGTACTGTACAATAGTACTGGTCGCACCACTGTTTTGTACACCTTCCTTTTCAGTTTTTTTGGCATTCTTCTGTCATATACTACACCTGACACTCTGTGTCAGTTGGCTGCAGCCCCTCTGATTCTCACTTTGACCTCCTAATTCAGAATTCCCTTCTTTTCAACCACCCCTCCCAGATACATGAAGCTCTTAATCTGTTCCACTATTTTCACTTCTCATTTCTCAGCTTTTTTGACTTCCCCCATTTGCTGCCATTACAGCTGTCTTGTCTGTTCTCAGCTGCATCCCATTTGCCTTCATTTTATATTCCATTCTTCTGTCCTTTGCTGAAGTTCTTGGCAGAGTCTGTCTGTAATGCCCCACCTGTATGGACACAAGCAGTCCTCACATCCTGTTCTGTCTGTCCTGATATGTGCATCCAAGTCACCCATTATCAACACCTATTCATTTTGTCCTGATTTATCTATTAGGTCCACACTATTGCAATCCTGCTGTGTGACATAGGCTGAGATTATGAATACTGCACTATTAATAGGCTGGATTCTGATTACCATAGGTCTGTCAGTAATTCTGATTACATCCCTCACTGCCTTCTGAAGTCTCTCCCTCACAATTCACACTACATTTCTAGCCTGTCCTCCTCCTGTGTAGTAGACTCTGGATCCCAAGCCAAGTTGCTTTGCTGCATTGCCCTTCCATCTTGTCTCCTGGATACATTGGATGTCCTATCTCCTCCTTATCATCATGTCATCTACTTCCAAGCTCCATCCTGTGTGTGAACCTACACTGAGAGTGGCAATTCTTAGTTCATGTTTGGTTGGTTGTTTGGTTAAACTCTAGCTTTCTCTCAGCAGAGCTATCCTAGCAAGCCAAGCTCGGCAACTGGACACTGACAAACCAGTAGCTTACTGACCCAGGGATGATGCACTTTATAGCTGCCACACACTGAACATTATAAGAACATACACCTTTCCCACTGTTAGCATGGGTCCCTGGCATAGGTTGGAGTAGGCTGGGTCTTCAACCCACTTATCACTGGTAAATACAAATGCCCATTTAGGGCCATTAGTCGACGTGACTGAATCACCTAGAGCCATATTTTATACTGTTGAGTGGCTGTTTGTATTATACTAACTTACATTTAATTTCTCTAAACTGACTAAAATGTATTTTTGTAAATAGTAAATCATTGTTATATAAGATGCATCTGGTTTTAACCAATGTTGGCACCGTATGTCTAATTTGGTATAATTATTTTAAACTGTATATGCTTTGTATTATTTTTGGAGATTGTAAATTTGTTCTTAAAATGTTTTTCAAACAGTGCGGAGCTTTTCTCCCCATTCCTTTGCTGAAAATGTTTACCTATCTAGCCAGACGTTCCTGGTAATCAAATGTCAGTAAATGAATAAACAAATAAATATCTTGCAGGACACATGGAGGAAGATTTTTTTTTTTTTTTTTATATTTGATAACATAGCTGTACACTAGGTTAACAACCAGTTGGGCATTTATAAGCCTAGCGAAACATCCCAATTGTATCCTGTAAGTTTTTGTGCCTTAGAGGTTATTTTAAAAGGTATATCTAAGCTAGGAGAAGATTTGAATGGCTAACTCTGTCCATTAGTGGTATAGGTGCTAGACTTGGATTGTATTTCTGATAATTCATCCACTGTTCCGTAATTACTGTTGAATAGGGCTAGAGAAGAGTTCTGCCACACATAGATGAGAAGTCTGTTCCAGAGAAAGGGAATTCTTTGAGACACATACTTGTCACTCCAGTATGTCATATGTATGTCACAAGCAAAGTTTAAATCCTTATATTTAGTAATTCTTTTTTTTTTTTTTTTTTTTTTTCAAAACAGGTTTATTGTTTTAACATATAAGAGAAATATCATTACAATTTTATACAAGTAATTAAAAATAGGTATTATTATAATATTCAACAAAACAACTAAAGTATTTACAAAGACATCCACTACAATCAGATCAATTAATTAAACTAAAATACCATGCTATTGAAATTAAAATTTTTTTAACAAATTTTGTAAATTATCCCATACAATAAAATAAGATGTTTTTCTATTTGTTCTAGTCCTAATTGTGTTTATTTCCATATGGCACACTATATTCATAACATTTTTAATTCATTGAACGAAGGAGGTGTATCTGAAATCCAATTTCTAGTTATTATTTTCCTAGCCACTGCTAGAATAGACCATAACAAGGGAAGCTTAACCTTTTTAACACTTTGAGGTACAGGTGTGTTGAATAATATAAGAGATTTAGAAATAATGAAATTATCTGTAAAAGAGCCTGCAAAATTCATTAATTGACTTCCAGTATTCTTTCAATTTTATACAGTCATAAAACATATGAGCCCAGTCAGCATTAATTTCTACATTACATCTCTTACGTAGATTATCTTTATTATTTATTTTATTCATCATCAAAGGTGTATAAAAGATCTATGTAAAATTTCCATGTATAAAGTCTCCAGATAATGGAAGTTCTATAAGCAGATTCCAATATATATTGTTTATCTTGTTGATTTGGTGGGTCCCCATTAATAGAAGTGAAATAATTCCAGTATGAATCTACACTGTAAAAAGTTTCTTGTCTGATAACTTTATGTATGTATGAAAGTTTACCTTTATCAGAAACTTTATGTTGTAAATTTAATATCAAGTAATCAATCAGTGTTGGAATAGATTCTTTAACAGTTATAGAATATTTAGTAATTCTGAAGCTATTCATTTTGCAGATATGCAAATGGTCCATCAGAGTATGATCAAAGGATGCCTTACATGCAAGGCTTAAATCACCTCTCAACAGTCTGTAGGAAACAGAGCTTAGAGATAGGACTTTGAGGCACTCTGCATAGGACATGTGATTTGCGCACTGTATTCTTTCGATGAGGAACCTCTATAGACATTCCTGTTGTTTCATATGCCTGGTCAGGTACATAATCTAGAGAGAACTGTACTGAATGATGGGCCTGCTTAGGGCAGAATACAGTAGAACAATGACTTCCTTGGACCTGGATGCCATACCTTTGCTTATAAGTTGAGCAACATAGCATGATTGCTTTACTACCTTAGACACATTTTTGTTGAAAGTCATGTTACTAGTCTGATCTTATCAGAGAGGACACTGCACTGGGTGGTGGTGGGGTATTGCATTCTTCCATGTTTGTGAATGCTAGGTTGAGAATTTTTCCATCGCTACTGGGCGTATGGACTATCTGGTCCAAAATGTTTGTGTTTACAAAGTCTGCAGTTTCTGGGCTTGTAAGCTTTGAGTTATGTAAGTATCCCAGTTTACATCAGGGTAGTTGAAATCTTCCATGAATATGGCATTGGGTTGTATGCTGATGGTCCCCAGTAAATCCAAGTACAAGTTATGCGTGACTTGGTTCATAGAAGGTGACCTATATCTTGCAAGGATATGATATGGGACTTGGCCTCTGGAAAAGCTGGAAATGGGAAAGCTCCAGCATGTCATCCTGTTCGACTAGTTTTGAGGTGAGTTTGCTGCTGATATAGCTTGAGATACCTCAATGTGTGGTCCTGAATATGTGGCCATTATAGTTCTGCATTGTTGTGCAGCTCTTTGCAGCTTTAAACCATGTCTCAGTAAAAGTACAGATCTCTGCATTCACCATGGTGATGACAGCCTGGAGGGAGTGGAGTATCTTGTTTAGGCTCCTGGCATTGAGCATTAACAAGTTTAGATTCCTTTGTGATTGTTTTGCTACGTCTGAAGGTTTGTCAGTTTGGCATTGCCTGAAAAAGGCACTATGGGAGAGGACAGTGTTTTAGCCAATGTTTGAAAGCCAAAAACAGAGAGGTGCATACCATCCTTCACAAAGCAATGTTGTTTGTTGGCCATATCTTCCCATGCTGACAAATATTGTATGCTTTTGGAATGCCACCAGAAACAAAGTTAGTTACTGAAGTCATTTATCTTTTGTTCATATGGTGGCATCATCCTTGGTGAAGGTAGAATACTGCTCAATTCCAGGCACATAGCAGCTCAGGCCACATAGTCTGAGAGTTCCATAATGTTTCTCTTCATGTAGTCCAGAGAGGTATGTCTCAGGTCCCTTATGCCCACATGGACTATGACTGAGTCATACTGGTACTTGTGGTCTAATGACTTTAGCGCATGGCTGATTTGGTGGAGCCTGGTCACTGATAAACAACTGACCATGGCTGTGTCCTTATTCAGCTTGGTGGGCTGGCATCTGTATGCCTCACAATGGAGTCTCCTATGATTAATTATTGAATAATGTGTTGACTTGTCTTATGGGTTTTTTATTTGAGGCCCCAAAGGGTGTGGCTGTATGTGTTGGGTATTGTTCTGGTGGAGTGCTTTTGGAGTTGCTGAGGATTCTTTTTGTAGGACTGGATTTGGGATTTAGGAAGATGGCTTTTAAGTGCCTCAGCATATGTTGGTCTATATGTCGGGTAAGTGCTATGTGTGGTAGACATATTTCTCAACCTATGAGCAAAAAAAAAATTGTGACAAAGTCAAAAATAATGGAGGGACAAAGCACCAAAAATAGGGACAGATTTAAAATATTGCTCTTATAAACTTAGAAAGCTATTAGTTTAAAAGGTCTTGTGTTAACATACATTTTCTTGAAGGATATAAAGTCTGAAACTCAAATGCTTGTCATTATTTAGTGAATTTAAACTTCAATGATTTGAACAAAAATCCAGAAAGTCACAGATTTTATGAGGAACAGACCAAAAATATGAGGCAAAAATCTGGACAGTCTGTGAAAATCTGGACAGTTGAGAGGTATGGTGGTGAGTGCAATACTTCTTTTAATGACAACACAATTGTTATTTTGAATGATTTTGTGTGAAAGTCTTGACTCCGGTGACAATGTTTAATTACATCTCTCACATATTGTATCCATTTCTGTAAGGATTACTGAGTTGTCAGTGAACAAAAGACTGTTCTTATAGTTTCTCAGGATGCCCATATCTATCAACTGCTAGCAGAAAAATCGGGAAAGTGCCCAACCATGGTGTCAGTTCTTTTTTAGGTGAACTACAAAGGGCTTGTTCAGCGGGTTGACATGGGCACTGTAAGGGTAAGAACTACAATCAGGCTATGTATGGCTGAGGTCATGGCTGTGGCAGTGCTCCTCACAGAACCAACACGTTGTTCTTTGAATAACTTAGTAATGGATAAAGTTACAAGGGAAGCTTTATAGGTTTTGAATTTGCCTGCATTTATACAATGGAAAAGCTTAATACTTATAGTGCAACACAGCCTGGATATGTAAGGA
Source organism: Protopterus annectens (assembly GCF_019279795.1). Classification (NCBI taxonomy): domain Eukaryota; kingdom Metazoa; phylum Chordata; order Ceratodontiformes; family Protopteridae; genus Protopterus; species Protopterus annectens. The sequence goes on from NC_056739.1 coordinate 1,660,996,297, forward strand.
TCTGTACAGTCAGATAAATAGCATAACTATGTAGTAGGATGGTAATTATGCATTAAAAGACTCCTGGCTTATTTTTCACAAGAGTTCAGTTGTCTGATGGAGAGCAGAAAGAAACTGTTGTTATGTCTAGAAGTTCTACAGTGCATACTTCTGTATCTCCTATGCGAGGACAGGTTGGAAAACATACTGTTTGCAGGATGTGAAAGATCATTGGATATTTTCCTGGCTTTACTTATGCAGCGTGATTCATGTAGGTCTTCCAGAGGTGCAAGAGAGGAACCAATGATTTCCTTTGATGCCCTTACAACTCACCTAAGAGCCTTGTGATCTGAGGTGTTGCGGCCCCCATACCAGACAGTGATGTTATTGGTAAGGATGCTTTCGATAACACCCCTGTAAAACATTTGGAGGATGGTCTTCAATAGTTTTGCCTTCTTCAGTTTCCTTAGGAAGAGCAATCATTGCTGACCTTTTTTGTCCATGTAATATAGATGGACTGACCAGGACAGGTCCTCAGTGATATGTACTCACAGACACTTTGTACTTTTGACCCTTTCCACTGTCATCCCTTTTATCTTTAGAGGTTGGTGTGGTTCTTGAGACCTTCTGAAATCCACAATCAGTTCCTTAGCTTGCTGACATTCAGCACTAAGTTGTTTTGTCACACCAGCCTAACAGATGTTTCAATCCTGTAGGCTATCTCCTCTCTGTCTTTGACCAGACCTATGACCATGGTGTCATCCTCAAATTTGATAATTTTATTGGACTAATGTTTGGCCATGCAGTCATGTGTCAGCAAGGGGAATAGGACAATTTGCCATGAATCCAAAGTTTTTATGAGGATCAGATCAGAAATATGAGGCAAAATCAATAACTCTTAAGAGCCTTGACCTCAGTTTATGTACATGCACATATGTGCATGCGTGCACGTATGCGCGCACGCACACGCACACACACGCACACACACACAAACACACACACACACACACACACACACACACACACACACACACACACACACACACACACAGATGTGACCAGTACTTACAGACACATTTATAACTATGTAGATCTTACATGTCTGCTTCCAATAAAATGAATGCATAAATACATAAATAATGGTCTAGAAATGCATTTCTGATTGTTGTTTTCAGAACCGTAAAGTGCAACCTATTGTAACCCCATCTGACTTCTCAACTTCTTATCTCAAGAATCAGAGACAAAAACCCAAACTCAGAGACAAATTTTAAATATTGCTCTTAAACACTTAGAATATCAATCTTTGCATTAGCAGACATTTTCTGACAGATATAAGGAATGAAAGTCATATGTCTGTCATTATTTAATTACTGCAATCCATAACAATTTACCAGAAAACCATGCCAAAAAAACTGGGATTAAGGCCCACAAAGGATTAAGTTTTAAATGACACTTTTATTCACTTAAAAAAAAGTTAATAGAACAACCAGTGTTGCAGCAATATGCATTTTCTGAATAATAAGTGTGAAACTCTCATGAATGGCATTACTTGACTGGCTGTAATCAATCAGAAAATGAAATAATCTATGGGGAACAGATCAAAGTGGTAAACCACAATCAGAGGTGTTCTGCAAGGCTGAGCTAGGCCCTCTGCTTGAGTATATATGAGAACACATATGTGCACAAACATATAGACACACACACTCACACACACACACACACACACACACATGCATATTCAACAAAAAATGGACAGATGCATATAGATAGAGCCCCATCCCCCAAAAAACACAGTGACATACACATGTCCCCACACAACACACATATGTATAAAATCAGTGCTGCAGTGCTGTACATCACCATGTAAATGAAGGATATGTAACCATCTCAACAGGTTGCGCAGGTTGTGTAGCAACCAAAGTAGAAATCTAGCCAAAAATAAATAGGTAAATAAGCAAGCAAATAAATAAGTAAATAAACAAATAAAGCATGTCATTTCTCCATATTCCTCCATATAAACAATCCTGTAAATAATGCAAGTTGCACACAGAGGACAGTCTCTGACATCACACTTGCTTTGCTAATATGAAGTAGCAGATAAAGTTTAAAATTGTGACATTATAACTTTTAATGCATGCCATAGGCACCATCATGTATTATAAACATCATCATGTATTGTATGTCGGTGGTTTCATGAAGAAAGTCAGAGGAAAATCTGGGATGTACTGTTGATGGTGATGCATTGCAAATGAATCGTGTTTGGTTTACAAAGCTTCTCTGTCTTAGGTTGACTCTTTTCACCATGCTGTAAGAGCTATTTGTTGTTGCTTCATGTTATTTGTTGTACTTCTGACTTTATGTGCACGAACTTGGAGGAACGAAATTTCATTCAGCTGATACTTTATCGCTGAATGACAATAAAGTTACTATATTATGTTATTCTATGCTATCATTTTGATGTGATGTCTGTCTGAAGCAGCTGTTTATTTTACTTCAGTTTATGTAAAATAGTACCTTCTCCCACACATTTTTTTTTATTTTATTGTTACTTCCTCACTTTTGCTCTGAAGGATGCAGATGGGTGGGTTTTTTTTTTCAAACTGATGTCTAATCTGCCAACAACTGGTAGCAGAAGATACTACAGGTGCATTACTACCAAGGTTATTAGCATGAGCTTTCCACAGACTGAAAGTTATGTGCCTTTTCTTTCCTGAAAGAAATGCTTTTATTGCATCAGTATTAACAGTTGTTGTTCTTCTGGAAAACTACATAACATTCAAAGTGACCCTACAATATTGTATGCTTTGTTTTCAGTGAGGTTTACAGATGCAGGAATAGAAAACGTCAAATTAATTTAACAATGCTTCCTGCAACATGTGCACATATCTGTGTGGTGGTCTGCATATATTACCTTTTCACTAGAAGCAAGTGAGTGTTTGTACATGGTTGACACATAAAACAAATATACAGAAAGGTTAGGAATTAGAAGAGAACTGGAATGTCAAAGACTGTAGAACACTGGAATATGCTAGGCTTATAATGTAGCTTATGCCACCAAGTAAGTATACTCACCAACTCTAAATAGTAAGACCTCAAGCTACAAGTTACTTAAAAAGTGTTCACATTTGAACAGGAAGGCCAGCCTTTATATCTGAAGGGCCAATGCATTCCTGACATAAGAAGTCAATCGAAGAACTCTCAGATACAAAACCCAGAAACCTTTCAATGAAGTCTGGGATCCTCTTATTACTATCTGGATTATGCTCAATACAGGAATAGAAAGTACAAGCTCTGTCCAGCTGCATGTCGTGCATCACATGAACTGGCTTCTCATCTTTTACAGCACTGGAATAAGTTATGACTGTCCCATGAAGCAGTTGACTTGGGCTTGGGAGCCAAATCCAAAACCTTAAATCATCTGTTAAAGTTGTAGCATTCCTATTTCAGAATGCAAGCTATATTGCTCACTCTAATTTTGTATGCTACTGCGTTAAGCAATCAATATTTACAGTCCATGGGCATAATCAGATATTTCATGGTGAAAAAAATATGGTGTAATATTTAATTAGCTGGCAAAAAGAAAATTCTGTTGAGGGATACACAACCCTTTCGAACGCAGTCACCCAGATAGGACTGGTGCCAGAACTGAACCCTGCACTATACTACATGTAACTCCTGTATCCTTGGCATGGATTACATTTACTGTTACACTCAGCCCTGTTCTGCAACCAGTTTTAGACCAACCTATGTACATGTTACCCTGGGACCTACTGTGAGGTCAAACACTCTGCATTGCAGGCAAAGAAAAGAAAGGTCATTCTTAACATTCTGGCTAGTTTAATTTCAACTTTTAGAGGGGATGGATGGTGGTTTTTCATTGCATTAATGTTTGTATGAACAGTGAAAATAAAAGTTGCCTGATGAGCTTTTTTTTCATTAGCATATTCAATGAAATGAACATAAACAAGTCATATACTAGAAACAAACAACGCAATACATTCAATAAGAAATGCAGTAATGCACTTCTCAGAGAGGATTAGCTTGGTACCTATATTATAACCTGTCTATAAAAGTAGATAATATTCATGCTCAATATTTTTATTAGATTACATTGACATAGTAATAGTAATTTGTTGAGTGCTATTGACTTTAACAATAAAATAACACTCTTCATAGTATATACCAAATGTGTTACACCTTTCATGTAAATACCTCACTTTTATGCAAAATACATGTCACATTTTCACACTCGTCCTTCATATGATCTGCCTGTTCACGCAAAATAAACCACAACAGAATTTTCTGGTGAAAATAATATAGTAAATGCCGAATTATACTATTAAACATACTCAAAAGCACTTTACCTTTCCATGCCATAACCTGGAAGCCTTCTTCATTATCCATGCAAATAGTTCCAATATTTGAAAGGATTTTTTCAAACATCTTTATTAGCTTCACATATGTCTAGTATTGGTATGGGTACACATCCATTAATAGAACAGAAAACAAACCATTACAAGCATGTTAATTTTTATGCATTACACATGTATGTTTTCTTTTTTAATAGTTATCATTTGCTTCCACATTATACAAATTGCTTAAGAAATGGCTTCACTCAAATTCCACTCCTCCTTCTCCTGAAAATTATTCTGCATATATTATTCCACTTATTTCTATGTAGTGTGCTCCTTCGTTTTTTTCACAATCCCATCTCCAGTTTTTTTTATCTAGTCTACAGCATTCAAAACTTCAATTATGACTGGTTTAAATTTTAATTTCCAGTGTAAACAAAAATACTCCATAGAACATTGTTTGCCATTACATAATAGTAATCTAGTAGGTAACAGTGTTATGTAAGGCAGTTAGCACTGACAGATGCTTGCTAAAGTCTGGGTTTCTGGGTAAGATGTGTTAAGATGGTCTAGTAGCTTGCTAAACATAAAAATAATTGACAGCTGTCCAAATAAACATGGTACAGTATCAATAGTTCTAAATGCATATGTGTATGTTTTATTTATATTTATGTGTGTGTATATTTATTTATTTTGACCACATATCTAGACTGGACAACAGTTAGCCATTTTTAGTTATAATCTAGTTACAATAAAAAAAAAGATATTTGAATACAAAACAATTGCAATGACAGCACCAAATAAGCAAAAATAACACAGACCACATTAAATTACTAAGGCTACAAACTAAACAATAGAGCTAAATTAAATGGGAAGAAATGTGAGACTACAAAAAGATTAAAAAGTAATAAACTGATTGTGGTAAGTATAAAAAATGCAATGGCACACAACAGTACAGTTAAACTTAAGTATTAAGGAGAAGAAACCCTGCATCAAACTGAAGAGGGGAGGAAGCAATACCGATAAGGGAAGTGCAGAACCTCACACAACAGGTATCTTCAGTATGCCCTGTCCAGAACCACAAGCTGACTGACAACAAGAACACACATTGTGAAATGGCTCACAAATCAAGATACTGTCTGCAGAAACCATGCTGATAGCCTTTTATTCCAGAGTATGTGTGGGTAAAAGCAGACATTCCAAGACTGTATGAAAATCTCAAATTTGCTGGCTGAAAACAGTTTGAAGTACTGCCATTTGGAAAATCAACCTTGTTTTGTATTTTCATATAACAACAATAAAGAGATCAAGTTTCCAAGAATTGTATAAAGAGTGGCATTCATGGACACATAAGAGATTCTGACTATAAACAGGAAATAAAAAGAAATATTATGAAGAACAAGAGTGGAACCCTGGAATTTCTTGACACAGGTATATGCCATGCAGAGCCCTGGTGTGTGAGAGAGCTGGGAACCATTTTTCAACACCAGCAAGGAACGCACCTCAGACAGGAAGTAGTGGCCCCCTGTTTCATTAGTTAGTAAAAAGACTAAGGTCAAGGGGCTTGGGGGACACATTTGAAGACTGAAATGAAAAACAAAGACCCTTTCTTCAGCTTTGCAGCAATTAGTTGTCTGGTGGCGGAATTCATTACATCAGTTGCCTGGTTCTCTGAGAACTTTTGGAAAAGAAGGTGAATGAATAAAGGATCCCATCTTATTACAATACGGAGTAATGTCTGCCAAGATACTTATAGAGTGCAGTGAAAAAACAGTGGCTGATCAAAGCAAAGGTCACGTCTCAGACGTAAGCAAAGAGAAATGGTCTAAACAGTAGAAATACGAAAGCAAGCTGAGAGATTGTTCATCTGTTTTCTGGGAATTGAATTAATTAATGAGATTGAATCAACATTTCTTTATTAAATTGGCAAAGCACAGGAAAAGTTGCTTGAATAAGGAAGATATGTCAGTCGTGGTCTAATGTATTCAGTTCCTGTATTTTATATACATTTAGTCTTTCTGAACTCACACTTTGCAAGACCTTCTGCCATTCCCGAAGTATATTCATAACTGATATAAGCCAGACAGGAGCCTGCATGACTAACCATTGGATAAAGTAGCTAATTCAGTATTTTGTGTGTCAACTAAAAAAGAACCATAAGGTAGGTAATTTAAAAGCTGACCTATGATTCATTTTAACATAACTCAAAGTATTTAAAAAAAAAGCATGTAACATTTGATGCAATATCAGAAGACTGCTACACATGGACAGTAAGGATCTATATTATATAGCCAAAAACATAAAATCTCAAGCGCTCACATGAGCGAATATGCAAGTACTCAAAATCATTATTGTGGAGGGCTGCACCCCCCACAACCCTCGCTAAATATATATTCCAACTCCGAGATCACACTACAGTGAGGAAAGGGCAAATATCCCGATCTCCAGTGTACTGCGATAAAAAAAATGAATATCGAATATCTGCATTTTCGCTCATGTGAGCGCTCAGGGTTTTACATTTTTCGCGATCTAAAGTAGACCCGACAGTAATTACAGAGACTGGCCAACATACCAATAGCTTGCATTATACATCCATAATAAACGTGATGCAGTTAATTGTTTGAGTTACTTCGGTATAACAATGGTCATGCCCTTAGTGTTAGCACCTGCCTAACAAAATCTGCCTGTCTGGTGCAGTTGCTGCTTAAAACTATTTTCTCAAATGTACAGATAAATTGGGCAATCAGGGCATTCATGTTTTTTTGAACACAAAGCATATCAGGGAACTAATTACACTGGGTACTAAAATATTTAGTCCCACCATTAGAGGAATTTGATTTCATTCTCACTAGTTTAATTGTGTTTAACAGTTAGTCTGTCTCTCAGCCTGCCTGTCTGTCTGTCTATCTAGATATGTATCTGACTGTGATGAACTATTTTACAGCTTTATTTCAGCGTATTCTTCAGATTGCACCTAGATGCACATGCTGTGTGAGTTTGTGTGTGTATATGTATTATGAAAAATGATCGTCCTGTCCAAGACTTGTTTCTCTCCATATCTTACATCCCCTAAGTATGAGGATAAGGTGTGGCTCCTGAATAACCACGATTTGGATAATGTGGCCATCAGAGAATTAAGTATTGCTTTCTTTCTACATGCAACTCAGTTAGCCACATCTCTTTAATATTTTTAACTAGTTAACAAATTATCAGTTTCTTCTATAATACTCTCCCTTTTGTAAGTTTTATCAGTTAAATACTTATATATCATTAGTTGGCATTAAATGATAAGCATTCAGAAATAGTTTTAAAGCTCAATTAAAAATATTTAGATATTAATCAGAGTTAATGAGCTTCAAACTCATATCTCCAAATGGACTGCTTATTAGCCTTTACCACTTTGTTACTAAAACTGCACAACTGAAATATCACAGAAATAGTAACTTGGAGTTTATTAGGCTAAAAACCATGTCAGGAAATTATTCTGTTTCTGTAATCCTCAGCATTTAAAAATCTATAAATCATAAAAATCAAAGCTTTTAACATATTCATCATTCAGAAGTCTCATTAATAAATTAGACTCTACCACCTGTAAAATGTTTATTAAAGGAATATTTAAACTTGGAAATATGTTTCAACAGACTAGGACAGGAATATAATTTCAGGTACAAATGCAATAACTGTATCAATCTGCAAAGAACAAATACTTCTATGGTTTCCTTTATTCACTAAATATGCAGATGTCTGAAACAGTGAAAGAATGTGGGCCAGATTCATGAAGGCTTGCACGGAGTCTAAGAGTAGAGTAAGATTCCAGACAGCCAATATGTCTGCAGAGCGATCCAACAACAGCCAGCAGGGGCGTGCATGAGAGCTCCTAAAACTACTCTTACATGGACAGCGTCATGGTATGCAAATTACCTCATTTGCTAATGAAAGCTATGCAAATGAGGTAAATTTGTGATCCAGGAAACACTAATCTGTCCGAGTAAGAGTAGTGTTATTTGCAGAAATGTACTCAGTTGGTAACTGAGTACTGTTTTGCAAATAGCAAAATGGAGCTATGACAGCTCCAAATAAAGGATGCATCCAGTGGAGGAAGCATGCCAATGGCCAAATATAAGGCCACTGGCATTTTTAAACGTTGCAAAATAATAAAATATAATTTTTTTCCCCGATCTCCAATGTTTAAGCATTGCGCAGTGCAGCGCAAATGTGCGGCGCTCTAAAAAACAGAAAATAAAAGCCAGAAATAGGTATTTTATTAAAAATATTCATCTGCCATGCATGTGAATGGCAGGCTGAAGACAACATGGCTACTGAGTAGTGGTTGCTAAGAGGGGAAGCTCAGTCTGAGAGATGTAACCAAGCATTACTAGGCAATCCTATGCAAATGAGGATAAGGATAGTGAATCCCAAATTTGCCTGCCATGTGAACCATGTCCCTAGAGTGTAAGAGTAGGATTAGGGGAGTAACAGAGTAGAAGATAGGTGACATCATGAGGGGGTATGTATCAAACACTGTAAGCTTATTGGAGCAGAGTGGCATGTGTTTGCTGTAAGTGACTTAGGACTGGAAGAGGCGTGTTTACAGTTGTCTTAACTGAAACTCAGAAACCGAAGGTGTACGCCGTGGATATCACCAAAGTTTCTTGCAAAGATGCTTACACTTATGCACGCGTGTGCATGCCTGTAAACCCGTCTAAGCCTGTGTGCCCATGTGTGCACTCATGTAAGTCTGTGTAAGGCTGTCTAAGCCTGTGGGCACACATGTGCACCTGCCTAAGCCTGTGTAAGCCTGTGTAAGCCCGTGTAAGCCTGTGTGCGAGCGTGTGAGTGTGTTTGCGCTTGTTTGCGCATTGCTGCCCCCTGTGGAAACAGAAAGGGAAAAGGAAGGAAAAGAAGTAGTAGGAAGTTAAGCAAGGAGAACTAGCAGACCTGCCAGGTGAAATCAATCAGAATCAGCTAATTACACAGACAGTACACTAGCCCATCCCTGCCCAGCACTTAAAACTCTGCAAACAACATTCCCCCGTGTTTTTCTCAGAAACACTGCAACACTGCAGTCAACAAAGAGAAATGAAAACTTAAAAAGCTCAACTGAGACAAAAAAATGTTAGGGGCTGCCATTTCTATTATAAGGCAACATGTGCAAGATGCTGAGGGTGGTGCCAATGTGAATGCTGCTGAGCAACCCACAGTGAGGAGACGGAGAAGAGTATACAGACCCAGGGTAACCTACCAGGGGCTACATGAGCTGGAGATAGTGGAGCACTATAGAGTGAACAGAGACCTCCTGCAGCAAATTGTTGAGTTGTCCAGGCCATGCCTCACACACAGAACCAACAGAGGGGAGCCCATCCCAGTTGAAACCAAGGTATGTTGGCCTAAGAATACTAGCAACAGGTACCTTCCAGAGACCAACTGGTGATATGATGGGGATATCACAGGCATCAGCATCCAGGGTACTGCACCAGTTCCTGAATGTCATGTCAGCACATGTCAGTGATCATGTATACTTCCCCAATTCCCATGAGGTATTGGCCAGCAATATGCATCTCTTCCAGCAAATAACGGAATACCCTGAGGTAGTGGGTGCAATTGACTGAACACATACACATCAAAGCACCAGCCAGTGAGTGGGGTAGGGCCTACATCAACCGCAAAGGCTTCCCCTCCAACTGCCAGGTCGTGTGTGATGCCTAGGGCATAATACTGAATGTGTGTGCTGGCTGCCCTGGAAGCTACCACAATTCCCATATCTGGCCTCTGACGCAGCTGTACTAAACATTTACCAATGGGGACATCCCTGACTGTCACCTAGTGGGGGATGCTGGATATACACTGGAGCTGTGGCTGATGACACCCATCAGAAATGCAGGCACACCTGAACAAAAACTCCATAATGAGGCACACGCACAAACATGAAATGCAATTGAGCATGTGTTTGGGATGCTCAAGTCACGGTTTTGGTGCCTGGACACATCTGGTGGAGCATTGCAGTACTCACCAACTTCATGTACCCAAATTGTCATGGTATGTGCCATGCTACACAATATGATCCTGCGAAAACAGCTGCAGCAGGAACAGCATGGGGCAGGGCCAAACACCCCCCCACCATTGCCAAGGCCTGCACAGGCACAGCGTGACTCAGAGGAGGAACAACCTGAGCCTGCCCCAGTAGGCAGAAGGAGGCATGCCCAGTATGCCTTGGCCTTGGCAAAGAGGCAACGCATAGCACATACACTGGCTCAGTAGGAACCCTGGAAATGATACCTCCCTCTGACTCGCACATAAAATAAAAGGGATGCCTAACTTGACACTACCTGTTTCCAAAGATGTATAGGGAGTGTAGTATGTGTGTCCAACATAGGCAGCCCTGCAGCACCACCTGAGGTATGATTGCCATGTTTTAAGCAAAATAAAGCAGTGCTAAGCAGCTTATACCAATATTTAGTATATGTAAACAAAATTGCCTGTGCTAACTAGCGCAGGCAACATTGAGCAATGTTGGGCAAGGTCGGGCAAAGTTGAGCAAAGTCAGGTAAACATGCTCATATTTGCTTTACTGTCCCTTAAGCGGTCTGGTCTGCCCAGCATGGAAATAAAAAGCAGTGACAGGGCTCGAACCCAGGATACTGTGCACTACAGTCACAGTACTGAACCACCAAGCCATGATAGCATTTCAGTGGCACAGACACAGCAGGACAATTGTACACTAATGCAAACACAAAGAAATGCTGTAACATGGCCCTAAAGAGGCATATGGGTAACCTCCCCCACAGGCCTATGCAGACAGAGAACATCAGGCCAGGTGGTGTGATGTGGGTTGTGTAGGCTATGAAGTCGCAATGTAATATATGTGACATTGGACGCTAAGATGTGTAGTACATTAGTATGCCTCAAGCCAGTACGATAGGCAACAGTACAGACTGAAATGGCGTACCGTACATAGCAGTGCAGGCATAGCAAATGTGTATAAGTGTCAGGTGAACCCCTCATCCTATGTACACCCACAGTAACACTCAGGTGTGCCCTTGAGTAGAAATGTACAAACAATAGCTGTCCCCCCTGTATGTAGAAATGTTGATAAGTCTATGCAAAGTGTCTCATGGAAGCCCTGCAGGCACAGCATGATCCCCATTGATCTATGACACAAAGGTGAGGCCTGCTGTAAAAATACAACTTGATTTTCCATACACATATAGTATAAATGTCTATACTGGGCGTGCTCACACACTACAACAAATGTAGTGAATTTCGTTCAGCATCACACTGAAAGGTCATACTTGCCATGCTCACACACATGCCAAATACGGAGGTGATAATAAGGGATCTATGGACAAATGTGGATAGACATCTCTACGTCCAGAAGAACATTCACAAAGTTGCCAGAAAATCATGCTATGTGTTTGCACAAACTGCCAAGATCTGTGCATGTAGGTCAAAGGAGGTTCCCACTACTCATCAGTCACCAGACCCATCAGAGAGTACCACAAAACACTTGTGATGAATCTGACTAGGCACATTCAGCAGCCAGAAAGACCACTGAAGTACCCTAACAAGAGGATTACTGGCCTCAAACAGTTGCCACATGCAACAAGACTGAATGTAACCCAATCTGTACTCCATTGCATACTGTCTACTCAGGAGATCTCTGCCCAACAGACAGGTCCATGTCACTCAGATCTGTTCTGAGTTACAGCTCAATGGCACTGAATATACAGACCCAACTGATATTGCCAACATCCTGGCAGATAGGATCAGTGTTAACTGTACCCCCCTCTCACCCATGAAAGAGCACATCTCTATAATGGAAGACTGCAAAGTTGCTGTCATCATGGCTTCACAGGTAAAAAACACTCTCCAAAGCCAGTATCACAGCAGCCATGGGACCAGATAACTTCCCAGGCTGTGTTCCCCACAAACCACAGAACAAACAGGCACCACACTGGCGTACCATGTGCAGTCATAGCCTCACCTCATGCTTTGTGCCTGTTGAATGGTGCACAGTGACGGTTATCCCACTACAGAAGGGTGGAGACACCATGGACCCCAGGAACTAGCTCCCCATTAGCCTGATGAGCCCGCTCTTCAAGGCCATGGAATGTATCATCATACAACATATAAAAAATTACATTTGTAATCCCCAAACCCTGGACCACAACCATGTTGAGTTTGTAAAATGCAGATCATGTCACCTAAACCTGATAGATGACATTGAAGCAGTCAACAGAACCATCGACAAGGATAAAGTGGTTCACACAGCCTATGTTGATCCTGCCATGGCTTACAACACCACCCCACACTCTGGAAATATAGATAAACCCACTAAACTAGGTATAAAATGCTATGTCACAAGATGGGTTGCCAACAGGCTTAATGACAGAACACACACTGTGAAAGTAGCAGACTCCAAGTATGACTTTGGACCAGTGATGAGTGCAGTACCACAAGGTCCAGTCCTGTGTCTTGTCCTGTTTAGTATCTACTTCCCTGAAGTAAACTTTAACATGAAAAGGTCTGTGGCTACTGAAGTTTCCAGAGGACTGCAAACTAGGAGCCATAATTGTAAACACTAAAGATGTGGACATCCTACAAAAGGGCCTCACCGAGACAGATGGCTGTTGTCAAAGCCATGGGCTCTAGCTCAATGCCGTAAGGTGCATTGTCATCCCCTTTGCTAAAAACTCTGTAGCCAAGAACTACAACATAGGCAGAAGTATACTTATCACTGAAAGTGTGACAAGAGACCTTGGGTCACAGTTGGACACTGGACACAACTGTGATAATCACATCCCCACAGTAGTCAGGAAACCCTGCTATGTGGCACACCTCATCACAAAATGTGTCTCATGCAGAATAGAAGAGGACATTGTTCCCCACTACTCATCACTCGCTAGAACTATAATAGAGTACAACACCACTTTTGCTATTTACCTCACAAGACAACTACAACAACTAGAAAGCCTGCAGCAATACATCCCAAAGAGCATTAGCAGCCTGAAATACATGCCATACACAGACCATCTCAAAATGCTCCATCTGTACTCCCTTGCATATCGCCTACTCAGATGTGTTCACTGCCTAACATACAAAGCTATGTCAAATGCAGAGATGTTGGACATGCTCCACGTAAAACAATCACAATCCCTCTGACCTTCGGACCCAAAACCACGACTGAAATACAAAAGGAAGGGGTGTACCCATTTACCTTATGGATACCCACACCTTCAGGTTAGTGGCACAGCATGAGGCCTTGGAGACCATGCAAGTGCAACTAACATTGGGCAAAGCTGCTCATCAGAATGTAGCCTGCTACAGATCACCTATCTTGTCACAGGAACCTCACTCAGTATTCCTGAGAACAATGGAAAATGTAAATGTCCTGTCAAACACCATTATATACCTACCCAAACATTGAGTGGCAGAATAACTTGTGTACAAAGTCCTTTGCCCAATGTTTCCTAGAGTGTAAAAGCTCTAACACCCTGGAACAGCTGGTCACCATGCCCACTAGAGGTGACACCATACTGGGCATGATCATCACCAACATGGGGTACCAGTGTTCAACAACAGAGATAAAACCCTTGCTGGTAATATCAGATCATAAAGTAATCACACTGGACATCCACATCCCACCCCCCCACCCAGTCAATGAAACCACTGTGAAGACATTTTCAAAAGCAAACTGCACACGTCCCAAGACCAAAGTGGAAAGTTCAAAAGCCCTCTTATAGGATAATGGTATACAATCTGCTGAATCAGTTACAAGTTACAGGGATGCATGGATCGAGACATCACAAATAAAACCAAGATGCACTCCTCCAAAAATAAGAAAATAATCTGATGGTCGTTGCCCATAATTAAGCTAGACAACAGAAGGAGGAAACTAACACCTGATAGAGCCAACTTCACTAAAGGAAAGGCATCACTGATCACTATTAGGAAGAAGCAATGATTGCTCATAAAATAATTCAAGGACAGTTTCAAAAGACAAATTACCAAGGACTGTAAGAATAACAACCACAAAGCCTGCAGTAGCTATACCAGACATGTAGGTGTCAACTTCCAAATATGCTGTCAGCTACTGACAAATGGCAAGGAATACACTGAACCAACTTTCATTACCCACATCCTGGGGGACAAGTTCAGTGTAAACTTCCCCCATCAACCCCAAAAGGGCCTATGTCCATCACAGATGGATGCAGAGCCCCAGACGTCATGGACATGCAGGTAAAGACAGCCCTCTCCAAAGCCAAGAACACAGCATCAATGGGACTGGATGGTGTCCCAGGCTACATCTGACACTAGGCCCAAAAGGAACTACACCTTCACCTACATTCACTGCCCAGACTCAATCGTACCACAGGGTATGTACCCAAAGAATGGCATACACTAACAGTCATCCAGCTCCACAAAGGGGGTGCCACAACAGAACCTGGAAACCATTTCCCTATATGTCTACTTAGTCTGGTCTACAAAGCTATTGAGCAAATTGTCATGGAACCCATAAACAGAGACATTGGGGACCTCCAGACACTGGACTCTACACAACCTTACCTTGTTAAATGCAGATCCTGCCTCCTAAACATAGTTGACAGTTACCAAGGACATACATGGAGGTGAAAGTAGTCCACACAGCCCACCTGGACCTCACTCAGGACTTTTTACACCATTCCCCACTCTGTCATCATGGACACACTTACCAGCTTGAACATTAACAGCTATGTCACAGGATGTGTGGCCAAGTGGCTCACAGATCAAACACACATGTTCAGAGTTGTGGGTGCCATGTCCGACTCTAAGACAGTCACAAATGACATCCCACAGGTCTTGGTCCTGGGACCTCACCTGTTTAGTAGACACTGCTCAGTGGTACAGGCAAGCACGGGAGGAGTATGGCTGAACAGGTTTGCAGATGACTGCTAACTGTAGTCCATCATCAACTCTATGGCTGACACACACATCCTCCAGAAGGGGCTTACAGAGACAGATACCTGGTGTCAAAACAATGCTCCAAGAAGAATGCCAAAGAATGCATAGTTATCCCCTTTGGCTAAAACAAAGTGCAAACAAATTACCACATAGGTGGTACTCCAGTATGTATGGAGAAAGTCATGAAGGCCCTGGGGACACAGTTAGATAGTAAACTCTCCTTTGATGATCACATGGCCAAAGTGTTTAGACATTCCTTCTATGTAGCCCACCCAATGTCACCTAATGTAACCCACTTTGTCTAGTCTGATGATGTCAGCATCCTACAAATATACCTGTCGAAAGTAGAACTCTCAGTAATGTGTATAGCGCATCATGTAAATGCATGTACCTGTAGTATCATAAACCATTTAGGTAGGGGTTTGAATCCTGCACTCGACAAGTGTGTCTGTTTGTGTGTGATCTCCTTGAAAAGGAGCAACCTTTTTGGAGAGTACTCAAACACCTTAAAAGTGGTATAGTAATCCTTGTCAGGTCTGATGATGTCACCATCCTACAAATATACCTGTGGAAAAGAGAGCTCACAGTAATGTGTATAACGCGTCGTGTAAATGTGTACTCCTGTAATATCATAAACCAGTTAGGTAGGGGTTTGAATCCTGCACTTGACAAGTGTGTGTGTGTGTGTGTGTTCTATGTGTGTGACACTGTTGGTCAATGGGTTGTGGGTTTTGCTTTTACTACTGTATGACACCAGTATGTGCATTGCACATGTGAGGTAGCTGTGTGGCAAATACATATACGTAGATGTGTCCTCAATTATTGCATGTGTGGAAACCCTGCTTTCTCCAAGAACACATCTGTCATCTTTTCAAGAGTGTGTTGCTGCTTTCCAGACCTTATGTCACATCTGTATGCTTGTGACAAGGCCAGCCACTGCAGTGATCCCTGGCCTAGGTCAGCTGTGTCACACACACTAATTATGTTTTTTATAGAATTGTGTGAGGGAGGGTTTATGGCCGAGGTATATGTCAGACCTGTTCAAATGCAGCAAAGTCTATCAATAATGGCTATTCATTATAGGTGTACTACAACCTTTGTGGATATGCATGCAGACCCCTTATTGCTTATGTAATCCACCGAGGGATTCAAAAATACCTTTGGAAATGTGATTATCAAAGGAGAGATGACGTACCACTTGGTTGCATGTACACATCGGTACCTGTTCTTCTTCTTGGTGGCTATTAGCTATGTGGTACTGTGGGGCTACTATGTTCCGTAAAGGTGGATGACTATGCTTTGGTTGGCTTATAGCTTTACAGCATGGGTTTGACAACAGGAATCTTTCTGTGTGATACCCTTGTGGAGGATGCGTGTGTCATCTGGAGAATGCATTCTAGGCCACGGTATGCATTACCAGACGTGGACGGACATATCCCTACTGTGATTGCTTGTACCTAAGAGAGCTATATGCCAAACAGGAGTGGTTTCAGTAATGGGTGCAGGTGAATACCACTGGTTACTGGCATAGTATAGTACCTGAAGGATCCAAATGTTACTGTGTGTCCTACATCTGTGTGTCAGTTGTCAAGACATCATCTAACGATTGGTTATGGTCAGGCTGTTGAAGTTATGCATACTACCAGAATGCAAAACAATGACAGATAGTAACAGTATCACCCACAGCACAGTGTCATACCATGTCATACACACATGTGTAGTCAGTTCCGAAATGTTTGTAGTACAATGCATACTGGCCATCAATTGGGACTATGGAGTGTTACTGTGTAATACAGGGCATGTCACCCTGTCCATGTGTCCACTATGCACATACATGCAGACAGTGCACCTCCACCATGTTCACAAATGTACACCTGCAAATCTGTGCCACACACATCCCACACATACTGTCCACTCTCTAACACATGCTGCCAATACTACACATGTCAGCCAAGTGGCACGTGGGTGGACAATACACTGTTGGAAATAACCCTGGTGTAAACATTACTACACTGACAATCATAGCTTAAATGCATCATGCCTTCTCAGCTACACCTTCAAGCATATCATTACACTCTACTGCTGACAACATGCTAACATTGCTATACTGCTATAAAGTCACCCTGTGCATCAGCACCATGGTAGCCTGTTCCTGCATCGATGTTACAGATGACAGGAGGTGGCACAGGTTTCATCATATGCACAGGGTGTGTTGTTGGTTTGCCAGAGGCCAACAGTGAGCCATGCAATCGACATGTATGTTTATGTGTGTGTGTGTGTGTGTGTGTGTGTGTGTGTGTGTGTGTGTGTGTGTGTGTGTGTATGAGGGCCAAGAGTATTGCTACGGGCCAATGTTGATGTAATGTGTGCAGGTATGTGGTAGCCCTAGGTGTCTTGTTTATGTGTGTGTGTGTCTGCATGCACACAGTTCCACCATGTGGCTGCCATATACAATATTTGTGGGACAGCCACAGACTGTACCTGCCAGGCTTTACAGATCACCATCTCTGGCCATGGATACGGTACCTGTGCCTGGCAGGGGTGCTACTGACACTATCAGGTACTAAGCCTGACTGGGTACTATCCTCAGAGGTAGATGGATGTACACTGGACCCAGGTCCCTGCTGGGACTGTCCAGAGCCACATGCACATGGTCTTCTAGGACAGTCTATGGACAGCCCACCCCCAACATTGCTGGGGCTGGTACTGGCACTACGGGAGTGGCTGTGACTTGAGGGATGTCCGTGGTGACTGCCAGCTGCTGATTTTGCTGGCATACGTCCATGTCGACGACTCAACCATCCCGCACTGTCCTGACACATGGACATGACATTGTGGAGGACATCTAATGTCACACCCCAACATCTATCAGTGACCTCAGTGTAATGAAGGATGGCACCTGCTAGGTCATGGATACTGTCAATTACGGTTGTGTTATGTGCCCTCTGTGCCCTTAGTCTCTGTCTGGTGTACGTTCCATACATGCCTGTGCCTCCGTGACAGCCTGGAACATGCGTGAGGTTGTAAGACCTGTGACACATCTGCCAGTGGCATGATGAGCAGCAGTGCTTCGAAGAGAACCCCTGGATATCTGCCTATGTGGTACCCTTCCAGACATCTGGGTATGGCTGCTGCATCGGGATGCATGTGCCATAGATACTACACTGTCCTGGCCAATGCCAGCTGTACACTCTCCCTCAACTAAGGGAATTCGTGATGGGTGTATTGGCAGTATGAATGTGTGCATGGATGGCGTGGACACTTGTGTACTGTCTATTGTTGGCCCAACAACAGACCCTGGCAAACATGCCTGTGCCTCAACACACCTATCATCATTATCATTATTATGCTCAGTGACATCAGTTTCACTGCTGCAGTGAACTAGCCCAAAATCAGCACCTGTGAGAGGAAGACAGGAAACACACTTTATGACCTGTACATGATGTCAGCACACATGAACACATGCACACATGCACACACGAACACATGAACACATGCACACATGAACACATTCACACATGCACACAAATACACTCCTCACTAAAACAGACACACACACACACACACACACACACACACACACACACACACACACACACACACCACCACCAGAAATCCAGAGCATACTCAATAGCATGTGATGGTGGGGTACAGTATCACAAGCCAAACATTTATATCAAATGTGACAGCATGCAGGACATGTGTTGCTCAACAGCATGCAGTGTGAGTGTAGAAAGCCCTTGCTATTAACAGTATACATAGCTTTGATGCATGTGTGTTTTGTTCAGTGATTGGCCTTACCCTGGAATGCAATGTGTACATGAACACAACATTGCTGTGCAAGTATTAAAAGCTCCGCAATGATCTGTGCACCATCACTCACAGGTATACATACTATGGCTGGATGTGTATCAGTGTGTCACATAGATATCCATTTCAGATTAGAGCATCTGTGTCTCTAGCAGATAATTGTGGACACAGGTTTAGCACATGCATGCTATCTATACACACAGGATGAGTGGTGCATGTATACCTGATGGAATACCATTGCTCAACATAGCCATTGTACAGTGGTTATGGTGAGTGCAGGACATATTGTGGACATGCCAGTGCCAGCCATGACATGTCATGCTACCACACAACTGCAACATTAAACATCACACATACACAATGTGTGTCATGTGACCTATACACTCAATAGCATTACAAGACATATGTGTGTGTTACTTTGCACAAATGGTGAATGATATGCATATTGTGTATAGGTGCATATGTTTGCATACACATAACATTGAGGTGCATAGCAATTAATGATATGTGTAGTACTGTGGCCACTGTAACTGGATGGGATGTAGTACCATGAGCCATCATCATGCAGCATCATGTGGTCACTCAAGGCTAATAATGTGTGCCAGACCGGCACATAGCATGCTGTACCTGAACAGCAGTACCATGGCTACATTCCCCATTTCATGGCCAGTTGTTACATGGGTTTGTAAGGTGACCAATAGGGGGCATTGCCTAACATGAATGTGTTATGTGTTTTAAAGTGTCGCACAGCCACATGAGAGGCCTCTACCCCTCAGGTATATTATGTGTGCTGTGTGGATGACATTTGAGATACTGGAGTGTGACCTTACAGCGGGTGTCTGAATACGCCATGTGTAGCATGTTAACGTGTACTGCGTATGACACATTTGTGTATGTTATGTGCATGTGTATCAACTCTGCCTATCCAACGTCCACTACAGTGTTGCCACAATTGTGTGGGATGCTCTGTGTATTGCATGTGTTTGAGGCAGCTACTCATGTTACTAAGATGTGTATAATCTCACAGCAAACATGCACAGCATGCATTATGCGCTGGTGTGTGACATGTACATGGCCTACACCTCACCTATGACATGCACATTTAATTAGCAATATTAAATGTAGAACACACTCACCAGCATGGGTCTGCTGCCTTGCTGTCACACCAGAGGGACCTACAAGGATATGAGACAGTTTGTCAGTGGCAACAACTGTGGCATTGCTACTGTGTGTTTGCAATATTACAGTAGTACGACTGTTGACAGTCACAGGCCTGCAGATTATATTCCTAATTATTATTATTGCACAACACTAGACACCACATCTTGTAATTACACAGTACACATCTCACATAAGCATGATCTACCAATAGAGGTAACAGTAGTGTACAGCTATGCCATGTTACCTCCATGCTCCATATCAACTTGCTAGGTGGTTCCAGCCTCCATGAGGATGCATGTTAGTTGTTGTTGTTGTTGACCAGGAGCCACCTGGCTCAGGAGCAGCTCCTCCACTCTGGTGAGGGGGGACGGATGGCTACCCCACCACCTGTGGCAAGCTGTTGTCCATGGATATCAGACGCATGCTGCTGGACATGTCTAATTAAATCACTGCAGTGATGGCATACCTGTTCATATGTCCGGTTATGCATGCCTATGTCATTTACCCTACGGACAAGGTCTTGCCACAGTGCAGTCCGCTCATGCTGGTCTTGGCTGGTTCTTGAGAACAGCAGGCCATAGTGCTGAACCATGGTGGCTGTAATCACTTCCTCCTCTGCTGGGCTATATGAGGGATTACTATGGTGGGCCATGACCCTGGAAGACGATGAAACAATATGTGTGAGCAAGTCAAGTGGCACACTTAACATTCTAAAGTACAGACATCAATTAACTGCCATATATAGCAACCTATTGGCTGTCAAAGGATACACACTTTCAATAACACATATCAGTGCTAACCCACAATTGCCTGATAGTGCCTGGCACACTCTATGCATCAAACCATGTTTTGCACAGCAACAAAGATATACCAGTATGTAAGACTATACAACAGTACATGAAACACTGTATGCGACACAATGCACCACCTAGCCACAGGGGGGTATATATCAAGCTAATGCATAATGTAACATGTAATCCATTGCAATGATTGTAAAGTCCAGTTACAGTATTACCACTATACCACACTAGTCATTGATGGCAAACCCCTGCCTAACATATGTGCTCATTCGTTAATATAGGTGGCATACTGCTGTACTAGACTATACATGTTGCTAGATATGCACCTATATCCTGTAACACACATATGACTGAGGCTATGGTACAGGCATACATACACACACACATCAGACATACATACCAGACACAAAGGTATGGCAACCCACATGACCTTTATCTGTGTACCATACAGTACTGTGTGTCAGCAGTTACAAGACCTTATGCCTGAGTTATGTCATCTGTGTGGACTACGGGGAACAAACAAAACATTGGTTCCAAGACATGTGGACATACACCATACTGTGCTGTTTAGGCATACAGCTTCAGGTAGTACTACAGTTCATTCAGGGGTTGGATTCACCAGCAGTAACACTCAATAAGAATACATGAACTGCTGTAGCCTACAATGGGACACCCCAGTCGACACAGACAGACTCCGTAAGACCATATGGCATACTGCTTTTTCTGCCTAGCAATAGCATACACATCTTTTGCTGGGATCACAGCTAGGACACATAATACCATGACAGAAACAGTTTCCCACTTAGCTATCACACATATACAGAACTTTGACACATCACCAGCACATTCACCATCGCACTCAGTCAACCTCACATAGCAATTATTGCAACAAGTACATGTAGGTGTGTATCGGTTCATAGGTAAGTTATAGGCTATTGGCCCTAGGACCTATAGATGTCTAGCCATACGCTACCCTGGCCTTTGACATACAAGTAATTTCATTTCACGTGGCCCTGTCAAGCAGAGCCACAGAGGTGATTCCCGGGGTGTATTTCCTATCTCCCATACAATCATCGGGATTATATATGATGACTGCTAATTAGGAGCTTTGTTTGCTATTGATAGGTGGTTTGTTCTAGAGTATGGGATGTCTCTTAGATAGGGATCTATCCCTCCAGCATGTGCTGTTTATTGAGATGACAAGGTTTAAGTCTCTAGAGCGTGTAGATCATAGGGATTGTGATCTGTTTACATGGAGCATGTCCAATAGTTCTGGGTTTCACATAGCTTTGCATGTTAGGCAGAGGTCACCTCTGGGTAGGCGGTATGCGACACAGTCTAGCTGTGGTTTTGTGAGACGGTCTGCATAGGGCATCAGTTTGAGGCCGGTATTACTCTTTGTGAGGTATGTCTGTGTCCTTTCCAGTTGCTGTAGATGTCTTGTGAGGTACATACCACATGGGGCATTGTACTCTATAATGGATTTTATGTGTGTGGAGTAGAGGGGAACACTGACCTATATCTCCCTGGATGACACACCTTTTGTGATGACGTGTGCCACGTAGACAGATTACCTGACTAATGTGGCACTATGACTATCAAAGGGGAGACTACTGTCCACCTGTGTCCCATGGTCTCTTATCACACCTTCGGTGTTAAGTAGACTACCACCTATGTGGGAGGGATGCCAATGCAGTGTCAACATTGAGCTTGAGTCCATGGCTTTGTCACCAGACATCTGTTGCAGTAAATATGACCCTCTCTCTCTCTCTCTATATATATATATATATATAGATATATATATATATATATATATATAGATATACACATACATATAAACATCCATTGGTGTGCATATAGATATACATATATGCACATATACAGTCCACCTTTCATGGTGGGAATAGCAAGTATGGGAAGGTTGTGAGGTATACAGTTATGTCATAATATTGCACAGTGTTGTGTGGAATGCATTGAAGGTGCTCTCAGCCCATGTAGCTTTAGCAGGCCAAACTGGCTGCAACACTGCAAACCTCTCGAATCATACCCACAGCATTTAACCACCACATGTCATATACCATCACTGTATGCTGTCTGGTTTGCCACAATCTACACCCTACATAGAAATATGCACATAACAACCTTCAACAACATATATATATATATATATATATATATATATATATATATATATATCCACCTTTCACAAACAGTTGCAGTATGTCCCTTGCTCTATGCACAGATACAGATGCTAATATATCTGACACAGACAGATCTCTCCGTAGGTATGTGCCATACACACACAAGGACCACACTGTTGTAAGTCTATGTACCTCACGGCTGACCTGTTGGGCCTTGCTGCAAGATGAACAGGTGTCACATGTGAGCACACAGTAATATTAGAGGGTGCATATATAGCTGCAAATGCTAAATTAGTATACTAGCCTGGTACAGCTGTTGCCAATGCTAAGCTACACATTAATATGACTATCATGCATTTGTTACTCTGTTACATCCATGTTTACATAACTGTATGCGCTACTCCCCCAAACAGACATTGTGCATACTACTGTACAGAACACAGATAACATGGATCAGATGTTTGACATTTAATGCTGAACTGCATATGTCACAGTCATATCCCACTGCACACAACTACACACTGATTTCTCCTTGGCAGTAGTTATGCAGGGTATCTGTGCATAGATACGTACTGCTGACACATATGGATGATTCAAACTATGCAGTGTACTCTTCAAAAACATCTACTACATGCCAGTAAATGCATATTTGTTACATACCTTTCCTTTGTATGTGTTTGTAGTAGTCAGTTCCGTGTGTTTTGTACACTTTGTTTTGTTTATATCTTATTTTTTTCAAGATATATTTTTTTATTCTCAATATATTATATTTTTCAATATATAAAAAAAGCCTAAAAGCTTGAGTTTTCTAAAAGGTATAGTACATTTAAAAAAAAAACAAACAGTGTACACCCGCTTTTGAGTTTTATGTATATAGTTCGGCCCTTATATCCGAATATTAAAAAAAAATACAAGTGTCAACATACATTATGAATGTGCAACATCTATTTATTTAAAAACATACTAAAAGTAGCAGTATGCTATCAAAACAGGTTTCGTACTTGCTGAGAAAACAGAACAGAAATTTAGTTCCATTTTTTACAAAGAAAGTTAGACTGTACTCATCAATTTGTTCTATACCATAATATTAACCTAGAAGTCCGATCTTTCAATATATTATTTTTTTCAATATAATTTTTTTAATATATTTTTTCAATATATATTTTTTCAATATATATATTTTTTCAATATATTTTCTTTTTTTCAATATATATTTTTTCAATATTTTTTTTTAAGATATTTTTCTTTTTTCAATATACTTTTTTTTCAAAGATATTTTCTTTTATATCTTTTTTGTTTCCTGTTGCTGTTGCTGTGGTCTGTGTCTCTCTGTGTCACCCTGTAATGCTCTCTCTCTCTCTCCCTCCCTCTCCGTACCTGCAATAAAATGATTGCATGTGTGGACAGCTAGTACAGCCTGCTTTTATAGGTATCTGCACATGTGCATGTGATGGCCTCTGTACCAATTGTTGGTCACCATTTGGCAATTGCATGCAGCCTGCTGTGTTGTACTTGCAGTACTCACTGTCATAGCAACCAAATGCTATAAATTACTAGGTCAGGTAGGCATAGACCTTTCAGCTTTCCAAAGTGGGGACCGTGTTGTTTGCTGTAGACACCGTTGTGTAAGTCAGAAGGTTGGTGTACTTCTTGTATCTGATGCTAGGGGTGTAGCCAGTGATTTGAATGTTGTACTCAGACCTGAATGTTGCCACTTCCAGTACACAGTTGTCAGTGTAGAATTGTACTTACCCCTACAAATGCTAACACAAGATATATGGGAGTATGTAGTTTCTTTTCTACTTATACAATTAGCTGCCATACATACGTAGTTATTGAGATGTTTTCATTTGGCGTATGAACTGTTTGTGAACTGCTATACTGTGTATATTAATGTACTCACTTCTGCACATTGCTTGTGGATTTTTTTTGTTGACATTAGCACAGGATGCTTATGAAAACTGGACAATTCCAGTACTGAGTATGCCTACCTACATCCTTGCTGGACCTTGAACACACAGGTATTTTATTATATTTGGGTGGGGATTGTCCTGCTATGATACTGTGTGGGGGTTGTAAAGTGCTCCTGTAACATTATTTACTGCTAAAATGGCTGGTTCTGTTATCACAGTCATGTAATGTAATTCCACAACAACTGCTGGTAAAGTTCCACAGAACAGGTTTTGGGTTATGGCATTCCTATCTTACCTATACATTCACTCATTCTGATGCATGATATATATATATTTCAGCAACAACCTGCTGTATATCTACTGTGGCTTAGTGGTACGTCATGCAGTCTAGTGTGTCCAAGGTCCGGGGTTTGAGACTGACATTGGTGTTTTATTTTGCTGCTGAGCAGAACAAGGGCCCTCACATGCAGGGTGATTAAGGCACTTTTAAGCAGTTGTAAGTGGATTTGCACGGGTTTGCGTGAAGCTTAGCAATACTTAGCTAGGCGCACACAAGCGCACACTCGCGCAAACCTGCTAACTACTGCTTAAAAGTGCTTACCCCCGCTAACCCCCGCGCTCAATTCTTTGAAAGAAAAGAAAATGGGGAGATAGGAAAGTGGTGAAAAAAGGGCACTAAGAGGGAAAGACAGTAGGGAAAACAGCTCGGGTTGTGCAGGATGGGTGTAGGGAAGGTCCATAGCTGCCCATTTCTTTACCAGCAACAGCTGTGCATATACTAGTAATTTGGAGGGAAATTTGAAACCTTCCACCCCTGAGAGAGAGGTGAGGACAAGGAAGTATGTTGTAGTGCCAGTTAAATTTCAGTTTATGTGTCCAGTGGACATGTGTGCAAAATGGGCAGCTATGTATGGGGCGTAATTTTTTTGTGGGAGCAGATTGTCCATTTCTTTTAGGTGAGAGTGGAATGTGGGGTAGGGGAAGTAGGTATGTTTGGGGAGGTAGGTTGGGGAGGTGAACAGACAAGACAAACAAGGCACATGCAGGGGTGGAATATGACACATGGGGTGGGTGAACACCATTGACGGGGAAGGATGTTTGGAAATTGCAAGCCCATGAGCCCACAGATGGCAACAGTGGAACTGAGATCCCCACCCATGGGCAGACACCACTGCACCTTCACAGCCCAGAGGGTGGCTGTGCTGGGGGCTACATAGGAGGGGCAGGCTCACCTGTTAGTCATGCCACTCTTGCTCAAGCTGGCGTAGGGGATCAGCGACTGAACGCTCAATCTCCCTACGCACCACAGCCCTGACCATTCGGAGGGTGATAGGTGGGCCTCCTCCAGCCATGGTTGCGGGGGGGTGAGCCCCATCCCCTGCAGTGCTTCCACCCGAAGGTGGCACAGGGCCAATGGAGGAAGTCCCGGGCTCGGCACCGGACCTGCTGGTGCCAGGTGCCATCGCCAGCTGAGGTGGGACAGGTGGGTCTGCTGGGACCGGCCTTCCCATACATTCTATGTTTAGAAGGATTTAATGACAATATGGGTTGGTAACAGCCAACAGCATTCCAAATTAGTTGTAACAGCATGCAGTAATATTCCCATTAACCCAACACACCAGAGTTCCAACAGTTGAACAGCAAGCATAACACATGCATATATAGAACAACAGTGGACATTCCAACAGCATGCAGGATTGATTGGTGGCAACAGGCCACCATGATTGTGGTGTTTGAACAGGGCATATGCATCAAAGTAAATGCAGATATTTATAAACCAATAGGACATATGTCCTAACAAATTTTTTGAGATTACACATAACCATTGAGGTGTGGAATTGCATTGTTTATGCACATACAGTAGGGTATAAAAAGATACCTCCATTAACAACTTATATGTACTTACAGTTTACACTACATTCCTATTGACTGCAGGTATATATCCCCTACATGTATTATTACACTAGACAATGTCCATTAAGTTGTGAAATGAGTTTTGCTAGTTCCTTATATACCTGACCTGTATCTGACATACAAACTGTCCAGGATGCAGATGTTACTGCTACGTATTTATATATTTTATTTATATTTTTATATCTACATATCTGGATGAGTTCAGGTGACATTATCAGTTATATTTTAACAGCCCCCTACATTTCTAGCAGCACACTGACATTTCTGGGGAACAGAATAACAAGCTTCTCATGTGCCAGATTTACCTATACATGCCAGCCTTGACACAACAGTTGAGGACTGTATATATGCTTAACAGCTACTGGCACTCCCTTCATCCACTTTCTATTGGCCTACCCAAGTGTGGGTTGACAGCGCTTAATACAACACTACTATATCTATACCGCAAGAGTACAACAACATTTCAAAGAAAGTGACACGGACACACTCCAGGAGTTATACCTTTATTAATTACATTGCACACTTTTCTAGTGGCTCTCTCATTTATTTGATATTACAGTGCATACAGACGATTTATTCAAGACATATTATACCTTAATTTATGGTTTATGACACTCTTTTTCAGGCTCTCTCACTTATTTTATATAACAATACATGCAGAGAAATTATTCAGGACTTATTATACCTTTATTAATGGGTTGCAACACTCTTTTTCAGGCTCTCTCAGTTATTTTACATAACAGTACATGCAGCGAGGTTATTCAAGCCTTATTATACCTTTATTATTGGACTACAACACTTATTGTCAGGCTCTCTCACTTATTTTATATAACAATACATGCAGAATAATTACTAACCTGTTTGGTGGTGCAGCCTTAGCAGCCTATCTGCATAGGCTTACTGATTCGCAGCACGGACACCTGCAGCTGTGAAGTAAATGAAGTGATATTGAGACATATACCTATCCATACTATCAACTACAATAGCAATTCTTACGTACTTCATTCCATGGCTACCTACACAGTAGTGGGGCATTTTCCATCCCATGGGCCTCCTGTATCCATTGGTTCAGTTGGTCCTGCTTGCGTCTCTTCAGGTCTGCATGGTGGTGTCTGACCTGCTCACCAGTCCGAGGGATGCCTGTGGCACTGGTGAGTTCATGTGCGAGACGTTTCCAGGCTTCCCCTTTGTATTCCATGCCCTGGAACTGGCCCTGCAGGAGTCTGGCATCATGATGATGGAAGAGGAGCCAAACCATCACTTTTGACTACTCAATGCCCCACTGTTGCGCTCAAAAGCGAGAACCCTCTCCAACACCAGCCATTGCTGCCTGCAGATGGGAGCTACAACCAGTTATGGCAAGTATTCCCACCTATGGAGCTTAAATATGCCTCATTTCCCACACTTATTTGTGATTGGCCAGATTTGAAAATTCTCAGCTGAGTGCACACCTGCTTAGCACTAGGTAAACTCTGATTAATATGTATATATGTGTTGACAGTCCATGAACATCAAATGCTGTCATGGCTTAGTGGTTCAGTACTTTGATTATGGTGCACACTATCCTGGGTTCGAGGCCTGTCATTGCTTTTTATTTTACTACTGGCCTGACCGGCTAGGAGGTGTGGCTGTGTTTAGCCAACTTTGCTCAACTTTGCCCAACGTTGCTCTACGTTTACTGACGTTGCCCGACGTTGCGCTAGTTAGCGCTGTGCTCAGCTCCGCACAAAGCTATTGCACTAGTTAAAGCACTGCTAAGCTATGAACAATTATACTTAAATATGCTTAATACTGGTAAACTTTGCTTAGCAGTGCTTCACACTGTTTAAGATACATTACTTATGTATTTATCAGTATGCATGACCATTTCACCTTCTTATACACACATATATATATATATATATATATATATATATATATATATATATATATATATATGAAATATCGTTCACTACTACATAGGCCATTTCAATGCATTTTACTACAATTTAAAAGGTAAATGTCAGGAATTATTTTTATGCACTGATTTACTACATAAAATGGGAAGGGGAGTGGTGGGACTCGAACCGGGAATGCCTCCTCTTTGTGCGAAGGCTCTTCCACTACCCTATTGTGCTTAATTTGCATATAAGTAGTTTATTATCCTCCTCGATGTCTGAACTGCTAACTGTAGCTAAGCAATGGGTAAACCCACGCACACATGCGTAAATACGGGCAGCTATATTGGGAATAATAAAAAAAAAAAGGTTTTACATTTTATTATATTTGTAAAGGGGTTTGGAATGTGGGGGAGTGTAGTGTTGGGGATATGCACATTTGAGCAGACTCGCTCATGTCTAGTGACATTTGCAGTTTAGGCACTTGCAGGGGCGTGGATATTTGGACTGCTCGGCAGTCTGACATGCCCCCTGCACTCGTGCATGCTCCGTGTTAGCCTTAGAGTTGAGTCAGCGCGCCCTCATGAATTTGCATGACACGCTGACGTCATACTCTTAGACTACAGTTTCTGAGTAAGACTTAGTTAGTCTTACATGGAGGATTAGTGAATCCCGGGCCTAAGTCTTTCCTTGTACCTTCATGTACATTTCCAAGAGTATTGCTGACATGTTTCCAGAAACCTACCATTTCACACTTACTTTTTTACAGCTGCCAAATAATACAGGTCTATCTTCTTATAACATCATAGCCCTTGCCCAACTTTTACATTCTTTTTTTTTTATTTTTCAGTTGGCCAACACAGCAAACATAAGCACTCTATGGACAGCACAGTGGCTCAGTAGTACAAAGTCTACTATACAGATCAAAGGTTCAGTACGGCTGATCAGTCCCTATCTATGAAGACTTTGTATTTTCTCTCTTTGTCTACAGGGTTTTCTCCAGCTGTGCCAGTTGCTGACCCATTTTCCAGAGCTTCCACTATGAGATGACAAAACCGCATGTATTGAGGATCAAAATCTCCAAATAGCATTCACAGAAAAAAAATGTCTGAAGAAAGTAACACCTTTTAAAGTGCTTTTTTGCACTGGCCAAGCCCCAGTGTGTGTGTGTGTGTGTGTGTGTGTGTGTGTGTGTGTGTGTGTGTGTGTGTGTGTGTGTGTGTGTGTGTTTGTGTGTGGAGTGGGCTGGGGGGACAAGCACCACACAACCCCTGAACTTAATACATCAACTCAATGGCCATACCTAATCAAAGAAGGGGTAAATTCCCCCAAAAGGACATCACTTCTAAAAGAACTCACCAACCGTCATTTCCTATAAAGGAACTCCACTCATCAGTGGGTTGAGACTTGGGCAACTAAGAATCAAGAGTTCGGTCTTTTTTCCATCAGCAGAGTAACCCTTTCCTGAACAATTACTGACTACTTGCTATAAATTCACTGTATATATATATATATATATATATATATATATATATATATATATATATATATATATATATATTTAATGTAACTGAGACAAGGTTAGCTTTTATTACAAATATTTTTCAAAAAACTGAAAGTCTATTTTTTATGGGTCTTTACTGAACATGACATTCTGTAAAAAGTGCCGCATACACATACAGTAATAGAAAAAGAAACAAGCCATTACAACCTTTCCATTGTTATTTTCATGTAGTATACATAATTTTGTTTTTAACAAATTTCATTCACTCCAATATTGCATCATTTGCTCAGTTCTTGACTTCCCTTACATTTATCTCCTGATTTTGAACATTATTCTGCATGTATTGCTAATGCACGTTACATGTATTTCTGTGTAGGTTACTTCCACACTTTCTAAAATATCCCATCTGCAATCCTTTTAACTCTTTCACTGTATACAGTTAGTGTTGGTTAATATTTTGATTTCACTTTTTTACCATTTGCTTTTCTGAAAACCAGTAGCATTATATTTTATAGCTCCTTACTTTGTTTAGCCACTATAGGCCCTATATTCCAACTCAAAAGAATCATATCCTTTCTTTCAATCATTTTCACTCATCTCCCAACATTTCTGACAAAGTATTCTGTAGGGAATTTTTTAAATCTGCCAACTCATTGCACTCCCAAAAATATATGTCCATAATTGTATGAAGAAAATAGCTGCTTTGTGAAAAGGTCTCCGGTCAAAAAGAAATAAAGTTAAACAACAAACAAATGGAGACCAATTGGCAGTGCAATATGCTCAAAATAAGTTATTCCCAATTTGTACTCCGTATAAGTGGAGCGGATCAGTAACATGAAATATCAATGGCACAATCCATAAAAGGCAGTTTTCACTTCACCAAAGAACAGTTCAGACTAAGATGGATTCAAACTAATTTAATGATGCTTAAAAATTCCAAACAGCAAGCGTTTTCACCACATGGGCTTCCTCAGGCCAAATGCAATAAACCTTTAATTAAATGCTTATATATTATATTATCTAATGACATCACTTCCTCATTATTAATTTAATTCATTTAAAAACATATGAAACTAAAACTCAATAGTAACTTGAGAATATAGAAAAATAAAAGTGAGTCGCTAACCAAAATTCAATCGGCTCACTATTTTGCTTAGTAAACTCAGCAATGATGGCAAAAATATACGCTTTTATAATGTACAATTCAAATCTCACATATGTAAAATGATAATATTCATATAATATGATAAACTCAAAACGTCCTGTCATATTATATATAAAAAAACATTAATAATTCTTGTAAACAACTAATTAGCTGCCAAATCTATCTATATAAAAAATATTAAATGTTCCACTATAGACTGTAGTATTTTGTAACTAAATATATCCTAACTTTTCCATGCTGGCCCAAAGCCATGTTAGTTGCTAAAAATATATATAAATATATGTAAATATATAAAATATCCATTTCTTTATTATTAATCATGTTTAATAATAGCAATAATAATAACACTAAAAGTAATTAACAACAATTAACTCATGAACTCATTTCCGTCTTCTCCATATACCTTTTCGTACAGGAAATGGGAAGCTGTTATACAGAATCCAGCCCACTTGCAAAAACTGCAGACATTGAGTATTGTATTGTCATACAGAACAGCTAGTTCTCTCTCAGCCAGTATTTTCCTTTATACAAGTACCCATGTGCAGGTCCAATGGGTAACATTGCTTTTCACAGTATCTCATAACAACTGACAAGGTCATCATTAAGCAGTATGAATGGGAAATAACA
The DNA here is from genome assembly GCF_019279795.1 of Protopterus annectens. NCBI lineage: Eukaryota > Metazoa > Chordata > Ceratodontiformes > Protopteridae > Protopterus > Protopterus annectens. The sequence goes on from NC_056739.1 coordinate 1,661,028,478, forward strand.
TTAATCTTTTTTTCTAAGTAATCAGTTTTATGAGATGAAATTGAAGTAATGGTCCATTACTGTTCCACCAAGCTCCTGTTTTCTCTACGCATTTCATACACCATACTTTAGCCCTCCACACCACTATTTACTTTCAGTGATAAATGTTTCTCTTTTCTCCATACTGATGCCATATATTTACTGTTTTCGAAATAAATATTAATCATGGTGAGTGACAGAATGCATTTCAGAACAAATGAGATGCTACTCAAAATATTCAAATATAACTTTGAAGGTCTTCTCTTTTCTTCTCCTCTTTGGTTGAGGTAAAGGCCTATTTCCTTCACTAACTTTACACCTTGCTCACTCCTGTATCATTTTACTGACTTCATACAAAGGTGATTTTCATGTAACCTCAACTTGTCTGTCTGCTGCAATATCTTACTTACTATCCCTTAAAGCATTTGGTTAGGGTGTAGATTTTTTTCATAGCACCTTTGCTAACCTCATCCTTCTACCTTCATCCACTTCTCCACAAAAGCTACTGACACCTGGAAAGGCACTCATCAACCTCATGTGGCCTAATACTCTCTTATAACAAACTCTAGCTAATACCAGCATTAGGAACCATATCACTGGAAGTAAAGAACCATACCTGCGGATATGTCATCATCACTGTTTACCTTTATTATAGGTTCATAGGTTCATAGCTAGGTAGTAGGCTATCTGCCCTAGGGCATTTATAAGCCTAACCAGAATGTGTTGGCTTTTGCCTCCCTTTTAGATTAGATTCCTGAGCCGCTGTCCAGCAGGGCCATAGAAGTGATCCCAGGTGTAAATTTACGATTTCCCATCCACTCATCAAGATTTCTCTTGAAGAGGGCCAGTGAGGGCCTCTGCCTAGCATGGATTGGGATTCTATTCCAGAGCAAGGGAAGCCTCTGGGATATGAATCTATCCCTCCAGCATGCCCTATTTATTGTTGTGCTGAGGTTTAAATCCCTGGAGCGTGTAGCTCTAAGGGATTTGGATTTCTTGAAGTGGAGCATGTCCATTAATTCCGGGTTAGACATGGCCTTGTACGTCAGGGGAGAGAACGCCTCTGAGTAGGCGGTAAGCAACTGAGTAGAGCTGGAGTTTCTTTAGTCGAGCTGCATAGGGCATCTGTTTGATGCCCACAATCCTCTTGGTGAGGTACTTTTGGGATCTCTCTAGCTGTTGCAGGTGTCGGATAAGGTACATCCCAAATGGGGCATTGTACTCAATTATTGGCCTGATGAGCGATGAGTAGAGGGGCACAATGACCTCTCTTTATCTAGATGTGAACCCTTTCATGGTTAGGTGGGCTATATAGAAGGTTTTTCTAACCACTTTGGCAATGTGATTATCAAAGGAGAGCTTACTATCTATTTGAGTCCCCAGATCCCTAATTACATCTTCCGTACTTAGTGGATTACCACCTATGTGGTAGTTTATGGGCGCATTGTTTTTCCCAAAGGGGATGACTATGCACTTTTTGGCATTTAGCTTGAGGCCATGGTTCTGACACCAGGTATCCGTCTCCATAAGACCCTTCTTGAGAATGCTTGCATCAGCCGGAGAGTCGATTATGGCTCCCAGTTTGCAATCATCTGTGAACTTGGTCAGCCACGGTCCTCCTGTGCTTGCCTGTACCTCAGAGAAGTATATACTGAACAAGAGGGGTCCCAGGACTGAGTCCTGTGGGATGCCACTTGTAACGGTTTGGAGTCGGACATGGAACCTGCAACTCTGACCATGTGGGTTCTATCCCTGGGCCAGTTTGCAACCTATCTCATGACATGGGGTTGATATTCAAGCTGGTAAGCTTATTTATAATGTCAGAGTGGGGTATTGTGTCAAAGGCCTTTGCGATGTCCAGGTAGGCTGTGTGGACTACCTTTCACTCATCTATGGCCTTGGTGACTGTTTCAAAGAAGTCAACTAGGTTTAAGAGGCAAGATCTGACTTTAACAAAGCCAAATTGGGTAGGGTCCACTGTCTGGAGGTTCCCAATGTCTTTGTTTATGAGATCCATGATAATGTACTCCATAGCTTTGTAGACCAGGGTAGTCAGGCTTATACAGCGATAGTTCCCGGGATCCGTTGTGATGCCACCTTTGTGGAGTGGGATAACTGTTGCTGTAAGCCATTCTTTGGGTACATATCTTGTAATAAGGCTGAGTTTGAACAGTGACTTTATGTGAGGCTTCAATTATTTTTGGAGCTCATGTAAGACACAGCCCAGGACACCATCAGGTCCCATTGATGCTGTGTTTTTTGCTTTGGAGAGGGCTGCTTTCACCTGTGTGTCTGTGATGTCTGGGAGACTACATTCTTCTGATATAGACACTGGCCCTTTTGGGGGGGGAGGGGGGTAAGGTTTGCACTGAATCTGTCTGCCAGGATGTTGGCAATGTCAGTGGGTTCAGTATATTTTTTTGCCATTTTGCACCAGCTCAGAGCAGATCTGAGAGTTGCTACCTAGATTCTTGATGTAGCTAAAGAAGGCCTTGTGATTATCTTTAGAGTCTTGGGTTATTTGTCTTTCGAAGCTGGCCTTTAATTATTTTAAGAGGGGTCATAGTTTCTTGCTAATACTGATCAGGGATGCCTTCCCTTTTTGGGATTTTGCTCTATCATGTAATAGTTTCCTCCTTCTGTTGTATAGCTTATTTATGGCCGGGGTCCACCAGACTGGTCTCCTGTTTTTGGAGGAGTGAGTCTTGGTTTTAGTTGGGATGGCTCGATCCATGCACTCCTGTAGGTTCTCATAGAATGCATTTGTAAAGGATTCTGCAGTTTGGGCAACATTTTCCATTAGCCCGGGGGCTTTGAAGCTTTCCACCTCAGTCTTGAGAAGTGTGAAGTTTGCTTTTGATAAATTTTTCACAGTGGTTTCCTTGGCTGGGGGTGGGTTCGGTATGTGGATGTCCAGTGTGATTAGTTTATGGTCTGATCTTACCAAAGACGGGTTTACCTCTGGTACGGAACATTGAGCCCCTATGTTGGTGATGACCAGGTCCAATATGTTGTCCTCTATTGTGGGAGTGGTGGCCAGTTGTTGCATGACATTTAAGTTTCTAAACTCCAGGAACCATTGGGCAAAGGAGTTGGGACTTGAGTAGTTTTCCCAGTCAATGTTTGGGTAGTTGGACAATATCATGGTGTTTGGTGAGACCTTCATATTCTCCAATGTTCTCAGGAATGCCGAGTGGGGGTCCTGAGAGAAGGTGGGTGATCTGTAGCAAGCTACAAACTGAAAAGCAGTTTTGCCCACTGTTAGTTGCACATGGATGGTCTCTGATGCCTTGTGCAGTGCCACTAACCTGGAGGTGTGGATATCCTTGATGAAAATGGATACTCCCCCTCCTTTTGTATTTCGGTCTGAGTTCTGGGGCCAAAAAGCATGGTATGAGTTATATCCTGGTAGTGCTGGGTTGCTCTCTGTAGCCGTGAACCAGGTTTCTGTTACGGCACAGATATTGATTTTCTCCATACTGAGGAGTGCCTCGAGTGCATGCATCTTAAAGTTTAGACTTCTGGCATTGAGTAGCATTACCCTTAGTTTTTTGTTTCTTGTGTTGTCTATGGAGGTGGGTTTGTCTTTTGAGCCTTGCCTAAAAAAGGCACTATGGGGGGTGGCAAGAGCCTTTGCCAGTATTTGAAAGCCTAAGGGTGACAGATGCAAGCCATCCCTAGCGAAGCAACATGGCTTGTCGAGCATGTCATCCCAGGCTGACAGACACTGGATCTCCTTTGAATGACACCAGTAGCTTAGCCAGTTCTCAGATCTGCTCTGAGCTGGTGCAAAATGGCAAAAAATACACTGAACCCACTGACATTGCCAACATCCTGGCAGACATGTTCAGAGAGATGGAAGATTCTTACTGTGGGGTGAATTTGCAGTGTGGGCCTTTATCAGGCATCATATACAAGAACACGTGAGATAGATATATATTCATTTGTAGTCTTAAACTGCATCAGTCTAGAGACATTAAATTTAATCCAGGCTCAACTAATAACAACATATGACATGATATAAAGTATCTACAGAAGAAATCACTGAATCATTCCTATACATTGGCACCTTAAAGCTAGGAGCCTCTACAAAAATATAACTTAGTACAGACTTTGTACAACAAAACATAATCAGCATTTTAACCATAACCAAAACCTAGCTAAAGACAGGAAAGGACATTATTCCTAGCTGGCAAACACAAACTTCTGTCATGTAACAGTCTCATCCCAAACGAACACACTGGTTTGCATACCTATAATAGGTAAAACCAATAAAATGCTCCTGTCAAACTCTTCCAAAAAATTATGTCACTCTTACTGCAGTCTTAAACTTTCAAAAACCTAGTCATCTCAACCTTGGTCTTAGCTGGATAGGCCAACTAAAGAAATACCTACTGCAAAATCTGACTATAAAGCCTCTCCAAACTCAAATGGGACTTGGATGATTTTATTGGGGAATCAGTCAACAACACTCACAGCCTAATGGTTATATTATCTCACTTCTTGACGTTAGCATCATCAGTCATCATCATCAACCCTCTTTTTCTCATTTTTTCTACAGGGCATCAGGGATTCTTGTCAACTGTCACCATCTCTCTCAGTTCAATGCCAGTCCCCTACCTTCATTGACAGTCATGCCTGATTGTTTCAGGTCTTCTCTCAAACAATCCATCCATCTCTTTGCAGGATGCCCTTGTTTTCTCTTGTCTTGTTACTATCTGTCCCAAATCTTCTTCAGTAGATTGTCTTCTGCTTTTTTGCACATGTGCACACACCTCTGTAATCTGCTCTCTTTAACTTTCTCTGCAATTGGAACAACTTTGGCTTCTGCTGTGTTGTTCTCATTTCTTCAGCTGTCCCACAGTATACATCCAACGACCCATCTCAGGCATTTCATCTCCATCCCCTATAGCTTCCTCAACTGGTCTGCCTTTAATGCTTAGGTTTCTGTACCATACAGTAGCACTGGCCACTCCACTGTTTTGTACACCTTACTTTTTAGCTTCTTTGTCATTCATCTAGCATATACTACTCCTGCAACTCTGTGAAAGTTGGTTGCAGCCCCTCTGATTCTAGCTCTGACCCCCTCATTCAGATTTCTCTTCTCCTCAACCACCCCTCCAAGATACTAGAAGCTGTTTCTCTTCTACCTAAATTCTCATCTTATTCTGATTTCCTGCATTTGCTGCCATTTTAACTGTCTTACCTGTACCCAATTTCATCCCATGTCCCTTCAATTTTACATTTCATTCCCCTATCCTTTGCTGAAGTTCTTGGTTAGAGACCGATTGTAATTAATGCCACATCATATCCAAAATTTGTTCTCCCGTCCAACTCGTTTGCTAATGTAGTCCAACACGTATAGTATGAACAGCAGTGGACTAAGAACTGATACCTGATGCACACCCAGTCTTGCTGGAAACCCATCTGTGAGACCAAACACTGTATGTAATTGAATTATTTGGTTCTTGTACATAGCCTGTGGTAACTCTGCTAATGTTTCTGGGAAATTGAACAACTGTAGGCTTGCCCAAATCAACTTTCTTGAAACTTTGTCATATGCTTTTTCCAAGTCTAGAAATGCCCAGTTGGACACCTTCCTCATCTCTAGCTTCTTGCCAACCATTTGTCTCACTTTAAACATTGTGTCACTTGTGCTGCATCTTTTCTGAATCTGATATGTTCAACTATCATCTTATTTTCTGCTATTCTAAGTATTTTTTTATCAATCACCCTTTCATGCAGTGTGACAGGACGTTGATATCTCTGTACTGCCCACAGTAGTGGATATCTCCTTTGCTCTTGTATACTGGCATTAGTATGCTAAACCTCCAGTTATTTGAGATACATCTTTTTCACCATACTGCTATGACTGCTCTCTGGAGTCATCTCTCCTCTAACTTATCTAACATCTCGATCATATCTGCTGTGACCTCAACTGAGCCTGCTGCTTTCCCTGTCTTCATTTTCCTTAGTGCTGTCTTACTTCTTCCAGTGTGGGCTCCTCCTCTACTTTTATTGTAGGCCATGTCTGGTGCTGTACAGCTTCTGTGTAGTTTTATTCATTTAGAAGCTGCTGGAAGTAATCCTTCTATCTGTTTTTGATATCCTGTGGGCTGGTGAGCAGGTTGCTGTTGGCATCCCTTATGTAGAGTGTCTGACTATTTTCTTTATCTTTCTGTATTTGCCTTGCAACCTGGTAGAGTTTCTGTTTGCCATCTATCAAGTTTTACTTTATTTTTATATTTTTTATTTAACATTTGTTAACCGGGAAAGTCCAACTTGGAACAAAGCCAATTTTCAGCGAAGGCCTGGGGAGAAAGGATCCAGATGAAAGTCTTCTTGAAAGTGACTTTCAAGAAGCTAGTAGAGTGCCTCTGATGCCTTGTTCTCTGCTATTGTAACTGCTCTCTTAGCCTCTTTAACATTGTATTCACTTTTCTTACACTAACATGTGTACTACTAAGATTCCAAAGTCTGTAAGTGATCACTATCTAATATCGCCCACTTGGTCATTAAACATTTTGTAAAAATGCTCATTTACTCAGCACTAGATATTCTTTCTCATTAATAAAAAAAAAAAAAAACTTTTTTATCACCTTCATTAAATTATCTTTTTAAGCAAACATGCGTTATATTCTGAAGACTTGCTACTGTCTCAGAATGTTTCACAACACTGAAATGTCCTATTCTGGAATTGTTAGATACAAAATAATATCAGCTGCAAATAAAGCCAACTTTTCTTAACTACCGTACCAGTTATATCCTTGAATTTCTGAGTTCCTTATTTTCTTTACCATTGGTTCTAAATATAAAGCAAACAACAAAGGGGAAAGAGGACACTCCTGCCTAGTTCCCCTATTTAGACACAACTTATCAGAGAGGAACTCTCCCACTTTAATTCTTGTCTGAGATCCCTCATATATCCTCATAATTAGCCTGATTATTGCATCACAGAATGTAGATATTTCCATTGTCCTACTCATAAAATCCCAGCTTACTCTGTCAAATGCTTTCTATTTATCAAGACTCACCAACTACAGCAGTATTTCCTTACATTCTGCTTTCCTCTGGATAATCATTGTTCTACTACCATTGTCAAATGTTTGCCTCTCCTGCACAAAACAACATTGATCCATATTTATCAATTTTAGCAACAAATTTGCTATTCTTTTAGGTAGTATAGACATAAACACTTTATAATCATGGTTTAAAATTTAAATGAGTCTATATGAAGCTGGGTCTGATGGGTCTTTACTGTATTTAAGTATTACAGCCACTACAGCTTTCCTCTAAGATGTGGGTACTTCCCTCCTAACTTCCAAACTTCCACAGGAATGCCATCTGTTCTTGGAGACTTTTCTTCAGATTGATTATAAATCACAATTTTATCTCATCTCCTACTATCTTAACCCTACCTCAAACCTTGGTATACTTATGTCTTTCATAAATATTTCCATTTGTGCTCCTTCTTGATTTCCATATTTTTCTGCCTTATACAAATTTTCATAACATTTCTGAAATATCTTTAATATCTCTACATGGTCTCTGGTTATTTTTGTTGTTATGTGCTCCCTAAGGTTGACTACAGCCCTTTCTACTTTGTGTTGCATAAGTCATTGTGCTAAACGTTTTTATGCTCTGGAATTATTATAATAAACAGATCCTTAACAGCAATCTTCCTAAAGTCATGCATATTATCCAGATACTCCCTTATTTTCTATTTAGCACTCTGCAGCTGCTCCTCTTCTTGATCTGTGAGACTTCCCTTATTCTGCAATACTTTTAAGTTTTATCAGCCACTCTAAATAATTTCTATTACTTCTTAACCATATCTCTTTTTCTTTTATTTTTCCCTATTTTAAACTCCATTTTCACTCTCTAGCTATATTGTTTGGAAGAAATTTATATCTTCCCTGAAAACTCTCAAATAATTTACCTCATGCCTCATAACAGTGTAAGAGGAGGAGATTTATTTAATGATACGGAATGTGCAGAAACTAGATTGATCATAAGACTTGGGGCAGATAAGCCACCAGGCATTAACTCTGTTATTCCTTTAAAACCTAACCTTAAGAAAAGGAGGGTAAAAGACTGAAGCCTGATTGGTTGAATTATATTTTAAAAATGGCTTTTGCAGTGTTTTATGTTATCTGATGAAGGGCAAGTCAGCCTGAAAGCGTGTATACAAGGTTTTATTGTTGGTTTTATTGAATAAAAGATTCGACTAGCTCTACATGGAGTCACTTGCCTTATAGTGTTTTTTGGACTTTCATTTTGTGGTAGGCAGAGAGACTTTAGTGCAATAGACTTTTTTGTTTCAGTTTTTTGAATGTGTATTTCCAAATATGTTTTTTGTTGATAGATGCTTGGCAGGCTAATCTTTTATTCAGCTGTTTCTTGTCATCTCCATTTGAACTTATGTCAAATTTTTCAAGGCCATTTGTTTAAATCAAAACCCTCAAACAAAAAGCTAAATATATTTTCAGAACACCCCGCAGAATATTAACTTTGAACAAACAGAGAGAACTATGTGCATCTTCTAAAACAAAGATTAACCCCCACCACACTAGAAACTATTGTCCCAAATCAAGAGCTGCATTCACAGGCATTACCTAACCTAAAATTAAATTTACCCATGGTAAAGTGCATATTATAGTCTGTGTGCCCACTTACACTGATTGCTGTCTTTCTCTTACCTATATTCCCTTCTCAGATGCCCAGATATTAAATACAGCTTGTATGCCTTCAGAAAACATACATTTTTAGCCATAACAAAAAAGTGCGTTAGCTATCTCTAAATAAAACTAAATTAGTTCTATTAAATGAATTGAAGTATTAAGGCTGCTAGGGAATTTGCTTTCTCTTATTCAATGACAATATTTTCAAATGTTATTGTTTACTGATCTGCTTGCCCTTGTACCTTTAAATTTTGCATTTTTCTCAGAAAACAGTGTTCAGAATGATAAGGATTATTTGTACCTGCAGACAGTTCTTCTCTACGTAAACATAAGAAAAGAAAGGACAATGAGTTCAGACATCTTAATTCCCAATGAGCATTTACTAAAAAAGAAAAAAATAATGTCATTACATATGCAGGAGACTAAGCAGTTCTCATGGCATTCATCATTTTGTCTTATTTTCAAAGCCTATTTATTTATAGAAAACAGTAGTTTTTAGATTAAGCCAAGGCCCTTAATCCAGACATTCGACTATGCAAAAATAAGAGAAAACATTTTGGCTCTACATATAATCTAATCAGTGTACTTTTACACCCCATTCCCCCAGCTCAACAGCCCGTGATTATAGCAAACTAACTTAAATTTGCTTTGTCCAGCCTTTCTTCTCTTTTTACATTGTAATGCCTGTATTTATTAAAACTAGCAAGCAAGCACTTGTTTGCTTTAATATCTTAATCATGTACAACAATCACTGAAGAGACTCATCCTCATCACATTTAGGCACCCTTGCCTACATACACAAATCTGTTTTACATCATGAAACGTTATACAAAAATACTCTTAAAAAAAAAATACTTCCAGTTACTTTTATATTCTTTTAGTGTCCTTCTAAACATTAATGGCATAAAGTAGCGTATACACTTGACAATCCACCCATCAGTTTGACAAAGTTGTCAAAGTCAACAATAGTCCAATCTTCTTATCTACTTTTTCTTTCAAAGATATATTTCAAAATGGATGCTTTCTAATCACTAAATTATTCACTAATTTCAGTATTGCTGTTCTTCTTCCTTTTCATCTCTTTCTCCCAACACCAGTCTCTAGTTTAAGTCCAAGGGACGTCTGATTCTTCTAGTCAATTTCTGTGCTTTTTTGGTATGTGAACCATTTTCCTTTGGGACATTGAGAAAGGTTTCACTGGCAAAGTCTCTCTGTGAGTGCTATTGCCAGAAGAATGAGAAGACAAGTCCCTTTATGTCTGATGGCTCACATTTTGTTGGATAATCTTTTATATTTCCTCCTTAGCCTGTTCCACAACAAAAAATGTTTTTGATCTTCCAGGAAAAAAATATTCTGAAGGGAACTGGATGAAGCATCTTGAATCTCACACCTGCATCTCAACATTCCTTGATTTCTGGGATAAATTTACTTCTCATCTGCCTGGTATACAGTGAATAATCATTTAGCACAAACACTGTGCTGTCTCCAATTTTTAATACTTTGCCCTTCTGCCACAGTTTTGTCAGGCTCAACTCTTTCTTCTGGTATGATTACATCTTTACAAATACAAGCCTTGGCTGCTTTCTCTGCTCCATACAAATCTTCCTGAGGAATACCAGTCCAGTTGCTTATTTGTATTTTCATAAAATTAATACAGTCTGTTTTTTGCAGTCTTTGGTACATAAGAAGATGTCAAGTTTTCTCTGAATGTCTGCTAACTCTACTGTTTTTTAAACAACTCTTCTTAAGAAGTTTCATACTCAGACAGTCTTTTGTTCATTTCAATTCCTGATGTTTTTAGCAGTTTTTAAAGTTCATCTAAATAGCTAGTTAAAGCTTCTTCTATTTTTCCAAATTTGTATTATCAAAGTTGATATACACTTTCAGCTTTGAGTAAATTCAATTTCTTTTTTTATTTCACTATTTTTTCACCATTTTCTTTCATTTTCTCTAAATTTCTTCTTTGCTGACAGCTAGGTAGTGTACTTACTAGCTAGTAACTGAATTTTACTCAAGCTAACAGAATTAGTAGCTCTTCTTTCTCAGTTTCTTTTTTCACACAGGAGAGCTGAATTTAAGTTATATATCAATGTGAAGCCATTTTGGAAGTCCAAAAAGCCTAATCTTCTTAACCACTTTGACCAGATGGATTAGACTCTCTAATACATAAACCATATATGTCTATATTTCTTCACAGGTACCCTTCAGACACGGATCACACACTTCTGGTGTGATCCATGGGCATATGTTTTCTCTGTGTCTTCTGAGTCATAAGAGATTGCATTTTGTTATTGTATCCTATGATCCTATAAATACAGTAACAAAATGGACTCTTAGGAAACAAATATACAAATGAGTGTATGGCTATGGATCATGCTGGAAGTAAATCAAAGCATGAGAAATCTGGATAAATGATGTCAGCAGTAGAATGCCTCATGAACTGTTAGCTACTATAGTTTATGTATTTAAGGAGCTAAAAAACAAAAATAGAATGCTAATCAAAACCAAAAATGCAGTCTACTGAAAAGAATGACCAAAATATTTCTCTAAAACACCAACATCTTTATGGAGAAATGTCAAAGACATTCTTGGTGTCATTATTAAAGCTATTCATAAAAAAACATTAGAAATAAAAACTATAAAGTAGTAATTTATATCCAGTATCCTTAACCCTCCAAAACCACTTCACACTCAGGAAATCTAAATGCAAAGCACTCTCAAAGTGGAAACTCCATAATATAATTAAACATTTTATATTCAACAAGATATTATATGTAAACAGACATTTAACAAAATCCATTGGCTTCATCCAAAATTACTAAAAAATCTCCAGCAATATACAGTTTTGCTTACATGCCATTATATATAATCTCACTATAAAAAAATGGAATAACTCCCATAGGTTGGAAAAGTGTCATCACTGAGCCATTTCTCAAAATGTCATACCCTGTATGTCTCAAACATTACCATCCTATTGTACAAATTTCTCCATTAAGAAAAGACCAGCAAAAATTAATCTATATACCAGTAGTGGCTTACCTTCATTTAAACCACATCTTAACCAACTCACAGCGTGGCTTTGTCTGGGCAACAATGGGCAACAATGCTTCTGTACATCTGCTTTCAGTAGCTTATTTAAATTTTCAAAACATGGATAAAGCAAGGTAACCTTTACAGTCTTCATAAAGTTAACAAAACTATTTGACCTAGCAGATCATGCTGTTCTATTAAACAGACAATCCATTGGGTTCTCCAGTACTGTAACAACAATAATTACTTCACCAATAGACAATTTAAGATGCATTTATTAGGCCAAAATAAAACGTCTATTTTTTTCTTCTTTTTTTTTAATCTGAAATTGAAAGTTTGGGTTTTGTTCAAACCAGATCTAAGATATTTGAAAGAGAAGGATGTTTCTAGTAAATTTTTATGGTGATCTAGAATGGCTAGTTTTTCTGGGGTGGGTGAGTGAATTTTAACTTTTGGTGTCAGCCAAATAGCGTGACTATGCCTTAATTTGGAATTAGTCTTAATCTGTTTATCTTGTCATAGTAAATTAAGTATTCATGACTTACACACATACACACACACACACACACACACACACACACACACACACACACACACACACACACACACAGACACACACAGACATGCAGACGCACTCACACATGCACACTCACACATGGATGCACACAGATCTATGCACCTTTACAGAAACACATATATAAATATAGAGTGCATATATGCATAGATCAGAAAAGATTATCAGTCATAATCTTCTCTTGTTATATCATGGTTTAAGTATCAAATAAACCAAAATATGTAACAACCATTAGTTTTAGTTGCTGTTAAGCAATTAAGAGATAGGATTCTGAGACTGCATCAGAAGAGCTGAGGAAGTCTTGTAATAAGGGTGAAAGCACTCACATTCTGGACTGACCTTTGTCTCTTAATTGCTAGCTAATAGCACCTAAAACTAATGTTTGTTATATGCATTGAGCTATACACCCAGATGCACTAGTGCACGTACACATACATACACACATATATAGGTGTAATCACATAATATAATTTATATATATATATATATATATATATATACACACACACACACACACACACACACACACACACACACACACACACACACACACACACACACAGACACATACAAATAAAGATGTAATCATATAATGTAAAAATACACGCACAAACACACAGACATATGTACAGTGGATATATATATATATATATATATATATATATATATATATATATATATATATATATATATATATATATATATATATAGTTAAACAGATGGGAAAAACCTTTATATTTAGGATTATGTCTGTGTCTAGGTGTTCTGCTATTTATCCTGTAGTGAACATGTGCCAGTTTATAACATGCACTGCACACACAAAGGTTTATTGTAAAGGAAAGAATGAATGTTATTTCTCTGAACTATTATGTTATGTATGAGAAACGTGTAAATATGGTTGAGAAAAGATACACAGAGACATGCCCTTCATAATCACGGTAAACTAGAAATTGTCCACACGTGGTTGTGTCTTCTTTAGGAAATAGTGATAAGTACATTCATAGCATTACTGGCAAGGAAATATTGCTACAAGTTTTTTTTTTTCATTTTACTTTCCACATATCAATCTCTAAATGACAATATCTCCTAAGTAACAGTTAAGACAGTATAGGGTCAGCATGTGCATTCACATTTTAATGTTATGACCAACTAAGTGCATTTACTTATATTGCCCAAATTATATTAAGCCTACTCATTTTGACCCATTCATTGCAAACCAATAACATGACACTGACTTCTGAGCATTCGCTTCGATGTTCAACAGCACATGGATCTGTCCAGCAGAGCTGTAGTGCCCTGTTATAGAAATAATGACTTTAATTTATGTTACTGTGGTTACCAGCATGAAGTCTAATAATGAAATGTTCCAGACTCACTTGTCTTAATTCAATGGAACACAATTTCCTAGGAAAGCATATTGCTGTATCCATCAAGTACTGAGAAATATTCCAAGAATAAACCGGGGATAAAGAAATGGACTTTTGTAGACATCTGTCTGTCGTCTAATTTGCTCTCAATTTTCATTCTCTCTGCTGTTCTCTCCTCAGATATGTTGTGCTGTTTTAATCCTGTGTGTAATGTACTGTTCATTTACACTTACTGCAAATATGAAAGCAGAGACAATATTCAAAATGATGTAATATCCACATCAGAATGTGATAACATGAGAGTCATGAAAATAATGTAAACTTTTCCAACAAGATAAAATAAAAAAGAAAGACAAATTTGCAAAGAATCTTCTGCCACTGATGTAATGGTTTAACTTCTGTGACTATCCACAACCTCAGAGACATAGGATTTCGGCAGAACTCTCTCAGACTAACTGCATACTTCACTTATGGTTAAACTATCAGTACTTTTCATTCTTTTTTTAAGATAAAAGTCCTGGATGAAAGTCTTACTATATCACTTAGTTGTCTTAGTTGCACATCAGTGCAGTTATATGCTATGTAGTGGGTTATATTTTGGAAACCATCTATTACATAGAATCCAGTCAAACTCTATAGGGCATAAACTGTTTTTATCTTATGAATTTATACACTTCATTGAAAAAAAATAATCCTCCTAAAGCCTTTAGTAACTTATAATTTGATCATCTTTCTGGTTAAAAACAAAATGATGTAGCAGAGTCTACAAACTGTAGGGCTAGAAATACTTCTATTTAATTATATGCTCTTTAAGATATGGTTAAATGTGTACTTCAAAGGCCAGACAAGGAAGTTTGCATTAGAAGCTAGATATGAGATGCAAAGTTAATAAACTGGCAAGAATCATATTGCAAGGCTTCAGAAATTATTTAGAAAATGATAGTTGTTAAAGGGCGATTTAATGAATCATTTTTCCAAGTCCATTCAGGCAGAACCTAACTTAAATGAGGATGGATCTAGGCCACAGGTGTCAAATTGCTTACTGATCACTGTAAAATCACTGTAATCCTGGCATATGAAACTCACTCCAAGTCCAAGGCAGAATCCTAATCTGGATTAAGCAATCTTGAGATGAGACCTCAGCGATACAGGCTAAACTCTTAGAAGTCAGCAGCTAATTCACATTGCTGAGAAGAAAGCAGCCTATGGATTACGAAAGAGGCTGGGCTATCCAACCTGTTCAGAACTGTAAAGAGAGCAGGCAGTCAATTCAGTGTAGATGAAATCTCTCTAAAGAGGAATGCTAACATTCTCTAACAGATATAAGTTTGATAAGCAGACTAGTGCTGATCAACCCTGAGTCTGTCAGCAAAGTAAGCATTCTTCAGTCATGTTATGCTTATTTGCTTATGAGTTTGATTGCATTTACAATGAAGCCTCTGTCCCATTCTCCTCGTGGCATGGAGCTTAGCATCAAGCCATGCCTACACAATATAAGGTTGGCAGGGCATATAAAAGATGGGGCAAATATGTCCTCAGGTGACTTTACAGCTTTATATAGTGTTGTAGCAAATCTTCATGTCTGGCAGAAGTGAGCACTGAAGGACACTCGTAGAGGACAGGAGCACATTGATCAGTTGTTAGAGTGTTTAAATTCCTGTATTACCAAATTTCAGGATGGCAGTATAAGCAAGGGTAAGGGCAGCATAAATCTGACTAAGGGTGTGAGCAAATCAAGGCATGCATTCTACTAGAATATCCAAGGCATAGACATCAAGTTGGTACTCCTAATCTGTAGGTAACAGAAAATAATCCCCTCAGCAAAGCCAAAATCCTCATAATACAGAGGAATTCATTAACAATAGATGCAGACCTGTCATTTCTTCAGATTTTATAGCTATATATATATATATATATATATATATATAGAGAGAGAGAGAGAGAGAGAGAGAGAGCTGTGAATTACCAAGGGGATGTCCTAATGCTGTCAGGTTGATGGTAGACAAGAAAGAAACCACATCTTACTCCTGTACCCATGACTTAAAGGAGTCACTAGCTCCAATACTAGCCCAATACAATTAAAGCAGTGAACAAGAACAAATTTCAGCCCACCCTAGTTCTGCAACTACTAGGGTAGTGGTACCACAGAGAAATTTGAAGCCACTGGAAGTGCAAGAGAAAGACCAATCATTTGTCTCCATCATTGTCTGTTTGATAACAATCAAGGTCTATGCCATGTAGTAGGCATGTAGATATTTGCGCATGGTTCTGGCATAAGAACAAATGGCTTTTAGACGGAAGCCAGCAGCACCCAAGTCCCAGATGCCACTCCTCTTTGAATGTGTAGAGCCTGGGGTACACCATTCAGTGCTCTAGACACTCTGACAAACTTGTGTTTTCCCTCAGTGCAGTGTATTGTCATTGAAACAACTGAGGCATTATTTAATGCCCCAAATTTCCTAAGACAACATGTGATCTGTTTACACTTATGCTGAATTAGAAAAGGGTACCTTTAACAAAATATGTCAATAGGGATTTTTCAGATGGCATAGGAGATGAAGTGCACAAAGGAGGTTGTGTGTACAGGTAGTATTAGTTCATAGAATCATAGTATCATAGGAAGTTACTAGACTAATGGCACTAGGGCCCTTACAAGCCTAGCCGAGTTCTTACCCTAATTTCCATGATAGCACCTATTGCCCCTGTCCAAGAGGAACACAGGTGGAACCACTGGGATTATTTTAAGGTCACTCATCCAATCGTCCAGATTGTGTTTGAAGAGGGCTAGTCATGTGCTCTGTTTCACATGAAGTGGGAGATGTTCCAAAGGTGTGGTAACCTCTGGGAGGCAGATCTGTCCCTCCAACAGTTTTTATTAATGTCACATACCAAGTTACCATCTTTAGAGTGAGTAACCCATGTACCATTCGACATATGGATGTGCAGCATTTCCAGTAACACAGTGTCAGAGATTGCCTTGTATGCAAGGCAGAGATCACCTCTGAGTAGTCTGTATGAAACAGAATAAAGAGACAGTGATTTCAGATGATCACCATAGGACAGATGCTGAAGACCTTGAATTTTCCTTGTGAAGAACCTTTGTGGTTTCTCCAATTGCTACAGGTGCTTAGAAGGGTACATGCCAAAAAGAGCATTGTACTCAGTTATTGGCCTGATGAGGGAAGAGTACAGGGAGGTTATAACTTCTTTTTTTCTGGAGACAATGCCCTTACATATGAGATGAGTAATATAGAATGCCATTTTTACTACTCTGGAGACATGGTGGTCAAAGGTAAGGTTGCTGTCAACTTCTGTGCCTAGGTCTCTCACCACTGAGCATGTACTTAAGGTATTGCTATTGATGTGGTAGTTAGCAGGAGCATTGCTTTTACTAAAATGAATGATAACACATTTTTTTGCATTGAGTTTAAGGCCATGACTTTGGCACCAACCATTTATTTATATAAGACCCTCTTGTAGGATGTTGACATCATTTGGAGATTCTATGACTGCTACCAGTTTGCAGTCATCAGCAAAGTTTGTCAGCCACAGACCTTTAGTTTTTGCTTTCACTTCAGAGAAATAGATTCCAAACAGTTGAGGTCCCAGGACTGATCCCTGTGGAACACCACTGATTACAGGTCTGCTGTTGGAGGTGGATTCCCCTATTTTGACTACATGAATTCTATCAGTGAGCCAGTTAGCAACCCGTCTAATGATATCAGGGTTGATGCCTAGTTAGGTGCATTTGTCAATGATGCTTCAGTGGGGGGATAGTGTCAAATGCCTTGGCTAAGTTCAGGTAAACTGTATGCACAGATTACCCCTCTCCCAGGGCCTTGGGGACTGTCTCGAAGAAGTCCACTGAGTTTAACAGGCATACTCTCCCATTGACAAATAAAACTGAGTAGGGTTAAGCGTTTGGAGATTACCTATATCTTTATTGATAAGGTCCATGATGATTCACTCCATGGCCTTGCAGATAAGGCTAGTTCAGTGATGGTGACGCTTTTGGGCTTAGCGTGTCAAAATTTTGGAAAATCCCTATCTTGACTCTGCTGGAGTGTCACCCCCTCCCCCATGAACAAAAGAGAAACAATTCTTTACAAATTAATTTATTTAAAAAATACAGTCTAATCATGTGTGCTGCTATGTATTATAAAAGTAAAAGAAAAATCAGTGACTTACAGTAGAGAAAATGATATGCACACTGATAGTAATTTTGAATTGAACTGAAAAAGATATGAATACACTGCATCTGATTTGATTAACATCAGTCAATGCCTTTTTTGTTGCTGAGTTTAATAGGTAAGTGCAGGGTCACATATTTCTTGTATTTTTGTTCACAGGTTCATAGGTAAGTACTAGGCTATCGGCCCAAGGGCCTAAGTAAGCCTAGCCAACAAGGTTCCCTGGCTTACGCCAGCCAAGAAAGTTATTTTCCTGTGCCACTGTTGAGCAGAGACACAGAAGTGATCCCCGGGGTGTATTTCTTATTTCCCATCCAGTCATCAAGATTTTTCTTGAAGAGTGCTAATAAAGAAGTTTGCTTGACATAGATGGGTAGCCTGTCCCAGAGTATGGGAAATCTCTGGTACAGGAATCTATCTCTCCAACATGTCCTGTTTATTGTGGTGACAAGGTTTAGGTCCTGAGAGTGTGTAGCTCGGAGGGATTGGGATTTCTTTAGGTGTAGCATGTCCAACAGCTCTGGGTTTGACATAGCTTTATATGTTAAGCAGAGATCACCTCGGAGTAGGCGATATGCTACAGAGTAAAGCTGGAGTTTTTTGAGGCAGTCAGTGTAGGGCATTTGTTTGAGGCCAGTAATCCTCTTTGTGAGGTACTTCTGTGGCCTTTCCAGCTGCTGCAGATGTCTTGTGAGGTACATTCCAAAAGGGGTGTTGTACTCTATAATGGGTCTAATGAGTGTCGAGTAGATGGGAACAATGTATTTTTTCCTGGATGAGAATCCTTTTATGATGAGGTGTGCCACATAGAAGGATTTCCTGACTACTGTGGCAATGCATTCAATTTAACTTGGGTGTTGGTGAATGCTGGTGTGTCTCCCAAAATGTTGTGGCGTATCACCTTTGACACACTCGTCATAGTCAGACTAATAGGTCTATAGTTCTCAGAGTCAGTGGAAGCACCAGTTTTGTGCAAGGGAATAACAGTGGTTGTTTTCCATTTACCTGGTACAAAGTCTGTGTTTAGACTATGATTGAAATGAGTACCCAATGGTGTAGCTAATTCATGTTGGAGCCCATGTAGGATGCAGCCTGGGATGTTATTAGGTCCCATAGATGCTGTGTTTTTGGCCTTAGAGATGGCATTTATGACTTGCTGTTTAGAGATACAAGGTAGAGGACAGGGAGTAGGGATGTCATGGGGTATGTGTGGTGGAGACAAGGGAGTGAAGTTTTTAGCTATGTCTACAGGCTCAGTATATGTGGAATCATTCACTACTAGTTCAGCAACAATCTGGGACTTTTCTTTTAGGTTACGGCCTTAACTATAGAATGCCTTGTGACTGCACTTTGATGAGGAAACTAATTTAGATTTATAGTTTATTTTGGAGGACTTCACAATAAGTCTTATTTGCTTGTTTAAGCTGAGGAGGGAGTGATTCCAGTTTAGTAAGGCTCGCTCCCTCTTACTGGTAGACCACAATTTCTTCCTCTTATTGTAAAGCCTGTTAATTGCAGTTCTCCACAAGGCAGGTTTGCTCTTCCTTGAGGAGCTTGTTTTGGTCCTATCAGGTACGGCTGAGTCAATACAGTTGTACATGTGCTTGTATAAAGCCATAGTGTAGAGCTTGGCATAGTTGCCAGTTCCATCTGTGGGAGGAGGTGTAGTGAAGCTATTTGTACCATCCCATAAGAGGTTACAATCTGCTTTGGGGAAGTTTTTTAGTTTAGTTGCTGATAGGTGGTTAGGTGTGATAATTACTTCAAATGAGACCAGTTTGTGGTCAGATCTCACCAGGAAGGACCTCACAGTGAGGGTGCTACAGTGGTTCCCCCCTACTTGTAAGCAACAGATCCAGGATGTTGGCACCCCTTGTGGGGGTGTCAACCAGCTGGTCCAGGGCACTGGAGTTAAGGATGTCGAGGAACCTTTAGGCAAGTGAGTTTGAACATAAGTAATTTACCCACTCAACGGGTGGGTAGTTAAATTCGCCCAAATCCATGGTGTTTGGATGTATCTTGATAGACTCAAGTAGATCCAAATAGGCAGAGTGGGTATCCTGATTCATGGAGACAGTCATGTAGCTGGCAATGACTTGAACAGGTGTCCTACCGACAGTTAATTTCACCTGAAGTGTCTCCAGGGAATCATACTGTTTAACTCATTCACTTCAGTGGAGCTCTGGAAGTTTGCAATGTAACTTCCAATGGGCAGAGCCTAAGCCTTTTGACATAATCAAATTATGTCCTCATATTTCAAATAAATATTCATATTTCTGGAACCATAGGGTTATAAAATAAGTATAAATGGCAAACTTTTCAGCACAAACTATTTTTATAGTAGTAGTATTCTTTAGATTCTAGGTCTTAAACTGAATTTTATAAGCTACAGTAAACACAGTAACTATTACGCTGTAATATTTTGTAAACAACTTACAATATCTCAGCAACTACTGAATTTACCTACATAATGTTGCCTCACAGTAAGACGCTGTCTGGTTCGATTCTCAGCTAGAGCGTCTTCTGCGTGGAGACATGCATGAATGGGCGTACCTTCGTTGAAGGTTGTGTGTCAGGGCTGGTAACTTGGCACGTAAAAATCAACTACCAATCATTAGCGGACCGGAGTTCCGCTGTGACGACCCCTAACCGGGAAAAGCCAAAAGACACAAACAAACTGTCAGCAGCATTTTATTCATCTACCTGAGACCTTTCAAGTGAGGCTAAGGATTTCTGTCTGTTTTAACTTAGTTGCTGAAGTATTTAGAAAAATGTGAAAATTATATCAATATAAATTAATACCATAAAAACAACAGTTAATATCTGTTTATTTGCACTAGACAGAGATCAAATGTTATTACAAATGAGTTTGCCATTGTAAAAGCTTTAAGATGAAATATTTTAAAACATTGTACATAGCATGGGTTTGGAATTATTGACACAAATATGAACAAGCAATATCTGACACCTAGAGGCATCAGTAGGAGTTAACTGAATATGCACCTGGAGGCATCACTCAGATGTAATGAGTTAAGCAATATGGAGGTGTATTTATCTTTAATGAATATTGATACCCTGCCCCTTTTAGTTTTCATGCCTTCAGTTTGAGGTATGAATGTGTGGAAGGAGGTGTATCCCGGTATAGCTAGGGTCCTTTCCACAGCCTTGAACCAGGTCTCCATAACTGCATAAATGTCTGCATCTTCCAAGGTGAGGACAGCTTCCAGTGAGTGCAGTTTCATGTTGTGACTCCTAGCATTTAGCAGCCTAACTTTTAGGTTGTTTTTTAGATGGAATTCTTAAGTTGGGAATTTTGTCATTGAGACACTGCCTAAAAAAGGCACATGGGGCTGGTAAGAGTGTTAGCCAATAGCCGAAATCCCAGGGGTGGCAAATGAAGACCATCTCTAGCAAAGCATCAAAGTCTGTCGATCATGTCATCCCAGGCTGACAGATAGTGGATCCCCTTAGAATGACACTAGAAACTAAACCAATTATTGAAGTCAGTTATTTTCTGTTTGCATTGAGGCATCATCCTAGGTGAAGGTAAAATGCTGCTTAAGGCTAAGGACATATCTGCCTGAGGCATATAGTCTGAGAGTCCAGTCAAGTCTCTCTTCATATAGTCCAGAGAGGTACATCTCAAGTCATTCACACTAACATGGACTATGATGGAGTCATAACAGTGCCTGTTGTTGAGAAACTTGAGTGCATGTGTGATATGGCATATCCTGGCACCTGGCAGACAGCTGACTGTGACCTTTTCCTTATCCAGTCTAATGACAGGAACTTCAGTGTGTCCCAAGATGGAATCATCTATGACTAATAATATTTGATTTTGTGTTTTGCCTTAAGGGTTTGATGAGTGAGACACTGGTTCATGAGCTATTATGTGTAATGTGTTATGCAGAGGAAGTATTATGTGTAGCGTGCTTTGTGTTTGGGAGGTCTCTGGTGTTTAGGTATGTTTTTGGTGAGAATGTCAGCATATGAAGGTATGTGGGATGTAGGTTTGGCTGGAGTTAGAAATGAGGTGTGCATGCTGGCAAACTGCTCATTGTCATATTTACTGACCAGTGTGTGTGAAAGAGCATGGGTTCAAGGTTCTTATTATAGTGGCATCTCTCACAAGTATGGACTAGGAGTGGAGGGTTGTCGATGAACATGAGCCAGTTGCTACATTGCCTCAGGATGCCCATGTTGACCAAGCTGGATGGGGAAATGATGGGAAATTGTCCATCCACAGTGACAGGTAAATTTATATGCTCAGGAAAAGAGGTCACACTTAAGAGTGCATAGTGGGTGAGAGGTTTGTTGGTACCTCTGAGGCTAGGCTCAGTGTTGCACCTGACAGTAGAGCAGGGCCATGAGAAACCTCTGGAGGACCACAAGCAAAGTGCTAAGGGAAAATTTAACAAAATGTTTGTGTCTATAACCACCAATGGTAACCACCTCTACATAGCAATGCAAAATGGAGCACTACATGCAAACAAGTGCAAATGCAAGACTTAAATAAAAAAAGAAAATACCCTTTTTAATTCAATATAGCTAATAGGAATGCTCTCTCTGAGTTCTAGTCCAATCACCCTCGATTAAGCTTATTATAAAAAGAAAAAAAAAATTAAGAAATAAAACAATGTTCTGTGAATATCTTATCTATTTTAAGTCAGTTTAAGGTAAACAACAGGAAAACACCATGTCAAGACAACTTCTGAACCTGGCATTAAGTAGGACTCATTAGTAACAGCCGTTCCTCTGATATCAGTATTCACAGAATGTGCAGTTTGGGAACATATGCAACATTAATACATTCATGAATACCATAGGTAGATCCTGCATGCCAGTCAAGCTTAGAAAATCTAAGTCCAAAAATCATAGGTAATTTTACAGAGATGGTATAATGGCGTCAATACAGCAAGCAAAATTGCCACCCAGAGGTAGTGAAACTGTACTGAATTTCAGAGGAAAAAAGCTGGAATGATGAGCTGCAAAAGAAATTCTAAAATCCATCAGGGTGGTGCATCTTTTGGCCGACAACTGAAGAGCATACCCTATGAGCAAAACAAATCCCTGAGCTTAAAGCAGGGCACTGGAGCAGTACAGTAGTAAGCAGTACCATGCAATGGGTATGATATTAAATAAAACCCTTTTTGGTGGTGTGTGTGTGTGTGTGTGTGTGTGTGTGTGTGTGTGTGTGTGTGTGTGTGTGTGTGTGTGTGTGTGTGTGTGTGTGTTTTCAGTGCTCTTTATTTTTATTAACCATAATAAATGTTATTGCATTCTTCCAAAAAGAAACCACAGTAAAAGATGTTAACCCAAACATCACTGTGATGTGCAGCTACATTAAAAAAAGAAAGAAAAAACACCATCTGAAGCTGCAAACAACCACAGATTAGATTATACAAAAGAAAGCCTGCACTAGCAGTTACTAATACAACCACAGTCCCCTGAGAAATTAAGATTATTAGTCATATAACAGATAAAAGTCCTTGGATCACAGCAAAATCTTCAGGCTTGAAACAAAATGTCAGATCAGGGGAACAGTACGCAGCACACTACAACAGAAGTAAACAATGAATTCTATTAAAAACGGGGCAGTCTTCCAAAGGAAAACTGGGATGGCATTGCCAAAATCTTCATCAATTTATTGAAATGTAAAAACTCTAGTCTTTACAGCAGATGGGAAAAATAGATAACCGAAGTAGAATGCCAAAATATTGAAGCACTATTCAACCCAAACCAACTAGAGTATTAGAAATGACAAACAAAAAACTGTCAAAACTAAGAGAATACCCATTATATAATTAATGAAGAACTAAAATCAAATTTGCAGGTATAGATTTCCAAATTAACAAATTAAAATGATTGAAAATAAATTTAAAATGGATTCAAAAGGAAAAAATCCACGGTATGGAGCTAAGACAGCCAGTATGCCATCATCTTGCTTCAGACAAATCCCTTTGTGGACTGTTTTTTCCATAAAACTTTAGGGGACTGACTTTGTGTTTATTAAGTCTGAACAAATCCCATTAAGAATCCGTTGTGTTGCTTTTTATATCTTTTTATATCATAAACTAAAATCTCCAAACTTTTCTAAAATCTAGATCCAGGCAGTATGATTTCAATTTTCTAGTCCCATGTAATTTCACAAAAAAAAAAATCCTGCATTCGGCATTGATTGCTTAATGAAATCACTTATGATTTTAAGCACTTCGAATGTCAAATAGCAATTAAACATTTTGGACTGACCCTGGTGAAGTTTAATGGTTTGATATCTATCTCTCTATCATCTATCTGTCTATCTATCTATCTGTCTATCTATCTATCTATCTATCTATGCAGTTAAGCTGCTTTTTAGTGAAACCTGAACAGATGAACCCCAGAAAGTGAACTGGTGCTTGATAAATTTTTTTATAATATTTGTAATGCTTTTTAATCTCTAAATTTTTTATATCAGTGAAAGAAATATGTATGAGTAAAGTCTGTACCGGTGGAGGTAGGGGGCTTTGCCCTGCATACAAGAAAGCTTTCATCATTCAATGCCAAATGTACTGTTTTCATCCTATTCGATATCAAAGAAAAGTAGCCCAGCTGAGTGACTCATATCTCATATTTTCTAGCACTGATAGGAAGATTTCCTTACTTCTAAGTTAACATTTTTCTTCAAATATATCTTATCACTTGGGTACATCTTATTATGTCTTTTGCTATCTACTCCATTGCTGGCACAGATAAAAGATTATGTTGACATTACTTTCATATAATTTTTTCTGTGTATTAATTTGAAATATTGTTGATTTGGGAATATAATAATACACATATTCTGTATCATACTTTGATAAAAGCTCATATGTCATATTCACACCATATTTACTATTTTATTTAAATTCGTCTACAGCTGTTGTTTGAATATTACCAAATGCTTTTTTTCAGTATTCTACAGCAATGTGACATCATGTATTCACTGTCACAAATGTTTGCCTAAAGTTTTTAATCTCTATCACTAATTTGTGCATGATATATATATATATATATATATATATATATATATATATATATATATGTGTATATATGTATATATATATATATATATATATATATATATGTATATATATATATATATATATATATATATATATATATATGTAGGTTTACTATCATAATCGAGAAGTGCACTATGTCATTTGGTGAACCATTGAAGTACAGTTTTCAGGATGGCTAATCATCAAATGGAAACACAGTGAACTGCATCACCGAACCTCAAACTGCACATTTAATAAGATGGCACATTTCCATAACAGTGAATGTCAAACTGTCGATCTTAACTTGGTTCAACAGGGGGCAAAAAGGCTTTTTTATTTTCGGCGTTCTGGTTCGGCGACATGACCATTCGACTGAAGATGCTTTAAGGTTTTGATAGCAAACCATACATATATATAAAGAGAGAGAGTGAAAGAGAAAGAGAGAAATACTTTTGCACCATTCCATCCACTGCACTACTGCTGCTAGTCTCATGCTTATTTTCCAGGTTCACCTGCCTTTTACAAGTGATCTCAGACATATCCCAACACTGAGTATGCTTCTGAAATGCTCATAGTGTAGTCTTGTGACTACTAAATTCTAGGGCTAGGGAGAGAGGACAGATATGGGATGTGGTGGACAAGGGATGGAATCTATCATTCATTGATGGTCAGTCAGGATCATTACCAGGAAGACTGTAGTGTAATGATGTTAGTAAAGATGATACTTGACCTGTGTCATGCATTATGTGTCTACTTCATAGGTTCATAGGTTCATAGGTAGGTACAAGGCTATTGGCTGTAGGGCCTTTATAAGCCTAGCCAAAAAAGTACCCTGGCTTTCACTACCCAAGAAAATTATTTTCCTGTGCCCAAGTTGAGCAGAGCCCCAGAGGTGATCCCCGGGGTGAATTTCCTATTTCCCAGCCAATCATCAAGGTTTTTTTGAAGAGTGCTAATTAGGAGGGTTTTTTTATATTGATAGGTAGTTTGTTCCAGAGTATGGGAAGTCTCTGGGACAGGAATCTATCCCTCCAGCATGTTCTGTTGATTGTGGTGACAATGTTTAGGTCAGTAGAGCGTGTAGCTTGGAGGGATTGGGATTTCTTTAAGGGGAGCATGTTCAACAACTCTGGGTTTGACATAGCTTTGTATGTTAGGCAGAGATTGCCTCTGAGTAGGCGATATGCGATGGAGTAAAGCTGGAGTTTTTTTAGATGGTCTTCGTAGGGCATCATTTGAGGCCAGTAATCCTCTTTGTGAGGTATTTCTGCGGCCTTTCCAGTTGTTGTAGATGTCTTGTAAGGTACATACCAAAAGGGGTGTTGTGCTCTATAATGGGTCTAATGAGTGACAGGTAGAGGGGAACAATGACCTCTTTTTTCCTGGATGAAAAACCTTTTGTGATGAGGTGTGCCACGTAGAAGGATTTCCTGACTACTGTGGCGATTTGATTATCAAAGGAGAGACTACTGTCCACCTGTGTCCCAAGGTCTTTTATCACACTTTCGGTGTTAAGTAGACTACCACCTATGTGGTAACTCATGGGTACAGAGTTTTTACCAAAGGGGATGACAATGCACATTTTGGCATTGAGCTTGAGGCTATGGGTTTTGACACCAGTCATCTGTCTCAGTGAAGCTTTTTTGTAGGATGTCCACATCGTTAGGAGTTTTGATTATGGCTCCTAGTTTGCAGTCATCTGTGAACTTCATTAGCCAAAGACCTTCTGTGTTAGCCTGTACTTCAGAAAAGTAGATACCAAACAGGAGAGGGCCCAGGACTGAACCAAGTGGTACTCCACTTGTCACTGGTCTGAAGTCGGATTTGGAGTCTGCTACTTTCACAGTGTGGGTTCTGTCAGTAAGCCAGCTGGCAACCCATCTTGTGACATAGGGATTTATACCCAGTTTAGTGAGTTTACCTATAATTCCAGAGTGAGGGATGGTGTCAAAAGCCTTGGCGAGATCTAGATAGGCTGTGTGAACCCCCTTACCCTCGTCTACGGCTTTGGTGACTGCTTCAAAGAAGTCTATCGGGTTTAGGAGACATGATCTGCCTTTTGCAAACCCGAACTGGGTGGGATCTAGAGTTTGGAGATTACCATTGTCTTTGTTTATAAGTTCCATGATGATATGTTCCATGGCCTTGCAGACCGGGCTCGTTAGCCTAATGGGGTGGTAGTTCCCGGGTCCATGGTGGCTCCTCTTTTGTGGAGTGGGATAACTGTCACTGTGCACCATTCAGTGGGCACAAAGCCTGAGGTGAGGCTATGACTGAACATGGTGCTTAGGTGGGGTGCCAGTTCATTCTGTAGTTCATGTAGAACACAGCCTGGGATGTTGTCAGGTCCCATGGATGCTGTGTTCTTGGCTTTGGAGAGTGTGTTTTTTACCTGTGCAGCTGTGATTACAGGAACTTTGCATTCTTCCGGTATAGAGATGGGCCTTTAAGGGGGTTAAAGAGGGGTAAAGTTAGCACTGAACCTATCTGCCAGGATGTTGGCAATATCAGTTGGTTCTGTATATTTAGTGTCATTGTACTGTAACTCAGAGCAGATCTGAGTATTGCCATTGAGATTCTTGACATAGCTATAGAATGCTTTGTGGTTGTCTTTAGAATCAGTGGTGATTTTGTTTTCACAACTAGCTTTGGAGGATTTTATGAGGGATCTCAGCTTCTTACTGAGGCTGACCAGGGAGTTCCTCCAATCATGGTATTTTACTCTTTTTTTGCAACAGTTTCTTTCTTCTGTTGTATAGTTTGTTTTTGGCCGGGGACCACCAGATTGGCTTCCTTTTCTTGGAGGATGTCATCTTGGTTCTGTTAGGGATAGCATGATCCATGCACTCATGTAAGTGCTTATAAAGTGCATTTGTGTAGGATTCAGCAGTCAGACCTCTATTGTCTGTCTGCTTGGGTGTCATGAAGTTTGCCACTTCTGTCTTAAGAAGCATGAAGTTGGCTTTGGAGAATTTTTTTACAGTGGTTTCCCTAATGGAGAGTGGGGGCGGAATGTGGATGTCTAGGGTGATTAGCTTGTGGTTGGATCTGACCAACAAGCAATTGACTTCTGGTGTTGAATACTGGTCTCCCATGTTGGTAATGACCAGGTCTAGGATATTGCTGCCGCTAGTGGGGGTGTGGATAAGTTGATCCAAGGCATCAGAATTTATGAATTTCAGACAATGTTGAGCAAAAGAGTTGTTACATGAGTAGTTTTGCCAGTTAATGGTGGGGTAGTTGAAATCACCCATTATGAGGGTGTTGGGTTTTACCCTAATATTTTCCAGTGTATCAAGAAATGAAGAGTGAGAATCCTGAGGCATGGTGGGGGATCTGTAGCAAGTCACAATTTGGACTGTGGTCTTGCCCAGAGTTAGTTGCGCTTGGATAATCTTGGATGCATTATGCTGAGCAACTAGCCTGGAGGTGTGGATATCCATAATGAATATAGACATGCCTCCGCCTTTATTGTTTCGGTCCAGGTTAGGTGGCTGAAAGGTGTGGTATGAATTATAGCCTGGTAATGCAGAGGTGCTGTCTGGAGCCTTGAACCAGGTCTCTGTCACTGCACAGATGTCGATGTTCTCCATTTTAAGGAGTGCCTCGAGTGAATGCATTTTGAGGTTTGACCTTCTTACAGGCAGCAGCCACCAAGGTCCATTATCTCTTCCAAAGGTTGTACAACAAGTGGCAACCCTCACCCCCTTTCTTTGGGACAGGAGGACTGGGCAATGATTACATCATACTCTTTCTTTCTGTCTAACCACACTGACAGAGCTAGCTGATTCCTGAACCAGAGTTGCCTATGGCAGTGATGGAGTCTTACCACCATTACAGAGGACTTGCTGCAAGTGATATTTTTGAAAAATGTAAAATTTACTTAAAAATAAAACTTTTCTACCTCAGTAACATATTGAAGGAATCATAGTGTAATAATAATGGAAAATGTGGGTTATGATGCATGTTTTCTGTGTTTAAAATTCTCATGGTGCAAATTGGTGTAATGCTTAAACTCTTTACCTCAGAAGAGGAAGATATAGGGTTTCATTGGTTAGGCTTGTGACAGTCTGCATACTAAATAGCCTAGCAGTTACCTATGAGAAAATGACTTTTTGACAGTTGTTTTCAGTGTAGTTTCAGTCCCCAAATCTGTATCGCATTATATGTGTGTGTGATGTAAGTAGTGAAAAATGAACTTGCGGGTTTGTATGGCACAACAATATATAGTGAAAAATGAACTTGCTGGTTTGTATGGCACAACAATATATTTTAAGCATCCTTGCTAAACTATGAATCAGCACTCAAGATCTGAATATGCCCCAACTTTAGATACTGCACTGACATTACAGAAATAACAAAAATATTATTATATCTTTTGATGCTACTGTTCTATGACAAGAAGGGAGTTTCTATTAAAACTAACAAGGAATTGAAGCGAGTCCTAAATAATAATAAAACTTTCAGAAATATGCATTAGCAGATAAGAATTCCTGCTTGTTATATGTATTCTGCAGCATAATAAACTTTTATGGTTAATTATACAACCATAAAGGTGCTGAGTTGCATGCATTGAACTTGAGTCTTACCATGACACAGTAAATTTGCTCAGTAAATTATGTGCCTGTACAAGTTCCACCCACTCCTTATACCTCATAAATGCACTTCTTTCACATGACATTCCTTTCTTAAGTAAATTCGTTCTTTCAGTCACTGCATTAATATGAACGGATAGTCCATGTAAATGTGATTTTTAAACGTCAGCACATGTAATCAGCAGCTGTTATTGAATCAGAAAGAAAATATAACGGTGAAGTTCAAAACTGCTAATGTTGCAAGCTGCATCATCTGCTGTCTACTTGCAAGTGATCACTTGCTGTGTGAGCATATCCACTTTTGGAAGTGGCAATACATGCAGAAGCACTTTGTTTGGATATCCTGATGTAACATTCCTGTTAATTATTTCTAAGTTACAAGTACATCCTGCACAGTACATACAGTGGATTATGTTTACATTGTTAATCAGACTACTGTGTTTTTAAAGCTAGCTGCCTGAAGCTGCTAAAATGTTTCACATGACAGATTATTTTAATTATTTTCTTGAGTGACATATCTTTAGCCCAAGAAAGTTTCTAACGATCCTAGAAACTATCATACCATACCTCCTTTCCAAATTATATTTTTGGACAAGGTAATTTAGTACCAAGGAAATGAGGTTTTCCAGCCTTAAGGGTACTATGCACTTTCCTTAAGAAAGTACAAATCAACATATAGGGGAAAGTAGTTGTACAGGAGCAACTGCTATAAATATCGGCATATAAATGAATAAAATTGGCTGTTATCACAATTTCCTGTCTAAGATCTTAGTCAAAGATCACTCTGCATTCTTATTAAAAATAAGAGAAAAGGATTCATGTGGGAATTGCTTGTTTAAACCACAATTTATTAAGTTAAAACAAGAGATGAGCACTACCCCCCTCTCTCAGAGTATCATCATGTCTAATTCACACATAGCAATAACAAGTAATATATTCTTTTCTATTTTCCAAATAAATAGCCATGTAAATTGCAGCATAGTCTTTAATCAAAGAGCACTTAACCAGATCAGATTTAGTGACAGTGATTGGAATAGTGCTACATTCACAGTAAGAATTTGTATTGTGATTGGTGCTTTTCCTTATCTTGCACAGATTCATCCTCCATAGACTCCTCCAAGTCTATCAGAAAGTTTTTGATATAGATGTTCCTTCCCCTTTTCAAGTTTCTGACTACATATCTCAACAGCAGATCTAGGCTTTTATATACTATCTTATACATCACCAAGCCATCCTTTACATGGGATAAATCTGTCTAAGCTGTCGCCTCTAAGGCACCACATGTGGTTACATGGCTTCCCCTTTTCATGCCACAGGTTTGACAATCTCAGCCTTCTCTGATTAGACAGTTTCTTCTTCTTCTTTAAAAATCATTAAGTCCTGAATTTTTAATGAAAATGAACCTGTTTTACTGTATAGCTATCAATGTATAAATGTTTGAAGAAGAACGAACCAACACTGACACTAAAATTTTGAATGACTTTTTCATATTATAATCTGTTCACAATTTTAATGTTTCCAGTTTTCACCTAGTCTTACAGGAACTCAGAGAAGGACCTGCTCATCGTTGTTTGTCTTACCAGCATATAAGTGCTTTTCCTGTGAATATTGCACTGGCTTACTGACTGGTTGTTTACCACATTCAAGATCTGATGCTAGCTTTTATATCCCTAGAAATGTGGGTGACTCTTAGCTGAAGAAGATATTTTTTTCCTTATTGTTTGTCATAACCACAGACATAGACCTATATCTGTATGTACATAATATGGATCGATGTCAGAAGATTGAGTTTTCAGAAACTTGAAATTCATATGGCTGTGACTGGTTTACTATTGAAATGTTGAAAGGCACTACATTGACTGTACTATAGTCGAACACGGAAGTTCGAAAATAGTAATGTCAACGACAAAAAAACAATCTAGGACTGTGTTTTAACATGGGTCGAGGTAGGGGAGATGTTTGTTGTTCTGAATAATGCTGAACACCTACCTTGACCCATGTTAAAACCATTCCTAGATTGTTTTTTTGACGTCGACATTACTATTTTCGAACTTCCGTGTTCGACTATAGTACAGTCGATGTAGTGCCATTCGACATTTCAATAGTAAACCGCTGAGACCATATGATCAAGTTTCCAAAAACTCAAACTTCAAAAAACATACAAGAAAACACAAACATCTACCATTGTTTTTATCTTTTTGCAGGGGGACAAGCACCCCTGCACCCCCAGCCCCCCACACTCCCTGAAAATTATATATACCAACTCCAAGATCAGAATACGGGGGGGGGCTCAATTTTCTGATCATTACTGTACAGCAATCTCCAATAAAAATCTTCAGGTTTTCAAAAACCCGATCATATAGTCTCAATAATCTGATAGGGACCCTTAACTATATGTTGTGTCTTTCGGCTTTTCCCGGTTAGGGGTCACCACAGCGGAACTCCGGTCCACTAATGATTGGCAGTTGATTTTACGGGCTGAGTTGCCAGCCCTAATGCACAACCTTCAACGAAGGTACACCCATTCACACATGGCTCCATGCAGAAGACGCTCTAGCTGAGAGTCGAACCGGTCAGCATATATATATATATATATATATATATATATATATATATATATATATATGTACCAAACGACTTTATTTCACAGAATAAAAATAGTCACGCTATTAAGTGAATCCAATAGCAGCAATGTCCCAAAACAGAAATTCTGTTTGGGACATTGCTGCTATTGATTCACTTTGTAGAGTGACTAATTTTATTCTGTGAAATAAAGTCGTTTGGTACACCTACAAGCGGACCTAGGCACTTTCTTTGGACTTAACAGTTTGTTTTTGAGTGCCTACACCTGTTTTTTTTGATTTATATATATATATATATATATATATATGTGTGTGTGTGTGTGTGTGTGTGTTTGTGTGTGTGTATATGTATATATATCTATATATATATATATATATATATATATATATATATATATATATATATATATATATCAGAAAGACCCCATCAATACTACAGTCTTCACTGTGTAATATTTTTTAAACTTCCTGTAGTGGACGTTAAAGGAGTATATGGAAATGATGCCTTAAGGCCATACCAGTGTTTCAGCTACATGGCTTCTGAATGCCCATGACCTTTTACTTTCACCTTTTTAAGACTTTATTGTTGCATTCTGGCCAATAAAGTAAAACCCCACCAGGTGTAGACATGCTATGTTTCACCCTTTTTTATAGTTTATCAGGATAGCTGCACTTGTGGACCTTTTAAAGCTTAGTTATTTTCCCTTTCTAAGGTTAAATCTAACTCTGTGCCTTGTGTCTGTTACAGGAAACACCTGAACCATTATGCCAAATCCCAACCATTCTTTAGAAATTCAGAACTTAAAAAGCCTGATGTCCATAGCATTAGGGTGACTGCAAATAATATCCAAACCTACAGGTAAAAATGTTACACTGACAACCCAGTTAATTAAAACAAGAAACTGGATGTCTGGGGAGAAAGGTTTCATATGCGTAAAGGTGAAGAAAAATACATTCTACTTTCACATTTTCATGTGCCATGCAAATACTAAAACATTATATGTACATAATACTAATGCATATGACAGTGTACATTTGAACTTGATAGTAGAACACAGTAATACAAAAAGGTTTACAAATACACAATGCAAATTTGCAATAGCACATTTTGGAGTGTTTAAACAATGCTATGATTTCTATGCTTAGGTGATTTAACATAAGTTTAAGTACATCACTTGTTATGGATATAGTACTAGTTAGTAGGTTTAAAGTGTGTGTAGAAGAAAAGTAGGATAGACGTGGAAATGGGAGTCTAGGACTAGTAATAGTTTACAGTTTTAATTTTATACAGGAAGAAGTATCATCACTTTATAGAAACTGTAAAGTATAAAACAGCAACACAGGACTCGAGCTGGAGGAAATGCTAACTACAGTTTATATATTTAATTATTTATTTTTTAATCTTAATCTGGGTTGCAACTGCCGCATAGTGAAGAATAAAACATATGTTGTTTTAGTTTAGTTTTGAAGAATCATGGGCTTTCTGTGACTCCTTTCTTCTCAGGATAGGCACATACATCCTCTTCATCCCACTTCCATCAGATGACCACAAGTATAATCAATCCCTGATTGCCTAGGTCATAGTCAGGATTTTATCCCATTGTGTCAGTGGAGCTAACTGAACATACATCTTTATTGGACTTATTATTGCATGCCTACTGATAAAAGTACACTTGCCAGCCAAAACAGGAAGTTGTGACTGTGGCATAACATAAAGAAATACTAGTGGACACCAACAATGATGTTTCCTTCCAATTTTTCCTTCTTCTAATATCTCAGATAATGTCTCTGCTCTGCCATGGTGTATTGGTGTATGGAAGACAGAGACAATGCTCTCTCTGTGACTTTTATAGCCTGTGTTTTACTAGTGGCTCAAGAACTGGGGCAGCTGAACAGCGCTGGTAGACAATGTGAACTGATGCCAGTTTGCCTGTACTGGAGGGAGGGGGCAGTTTGATTATCACCTAGTATAAATAGGTGCCTTGAACTCAATACCAGGTCCCAAACATTAGCTTGACTCTGCCAATCCATTAACAGTAGTCTCTGCTACATATGCAAAAAAGTGTGCATGCATAAATAGCAGGCATTGTGCCCCAACATCCCGGTAATATCAGTATGTACATCAGCCATCAGGAAGTGGGATTATGTCATACAGTAATGCCCAATGTTAAGTTGTCATTCTCACCTTCATTCTTGCTGGATGGGTTCGG
This sequence comes from Protopterus annectens, assembly GCF_019279795.1. NCBI lineage: Eukaryota > Metazoa > Chordata > Ceratodontiformes > Protopteridae > Protopterus > Protopterus annectens. Next base: position 1,661,062,747 of record NC_056739.1, read on the forward strand.
AGCTGATCCTCGGCTCCGACTCGGCCTATACTATAGCTCGAGAGCTATTTTTACCGGCTCGAGGCAGCCCTATATCCCACAATACCATGCGCTAACTCCCCAGATCTCGTTTGCCACTTCGCTGCGAGGTAGTCTGTTTTTACCGGCTCTGGTCAGTAAGTGCTTTTTTTCATATATATATATTCAGTCTCAGTAGTTTTTTCCAGTTACTTACCCTTCTTTAGGTCCCTTCTAACTGCCTTACCTTTCGGTAGCCCTTTTTCCCCTTCTTTAGTTAGTTTTTTATCTTGGGCCTACGGGCTTTTCCTTACTTTTCCCCCACCCCTTTCAGTGTGTCTGTGGGTTTTTAGTCAGTTCCCTTTAACTTAAATAAGTGTGTGTGTGTGTGTGTGTGTGTGTGTGTGTGTGTGTGTGTGGACTGACTGTGTTCCTTTTCCTTTTTTGTCAGGATGTCAAAGGACCCTAAGGTTTCGGGATTCAAGAAGTGTGACTCGTGCTGTCAGAAAATGTCTCTGACAGACGATCACACTTCTTGTGTCTATTGCTTGGGGCCTTTACACCTGCAGGACTCTTGTTCCATTTGTCATGGATTTAGTTCAAGAGTCCTGCAGGAAAGGTGTAACAAGCTCATCCTAAGGGGCTTGTTAAAGCCTGATGACTCCCCGTCCAAGTCTGGCTCGGGGAAGTCATCAAAAACCGCCAAACCCTCAGCTCCAGCTTCTGAACCGAGGGCTGGCGTTATCGAGACAGCTCCGACCTCGGTTCTGTCTGGCTCCGAGGCCAGCAAAGTGGTTTCCGCTCCGAAACCATCATCGGAGCCGACCCCAGCGCGCAAGCTCTCTAGGTCCCCTTCGCTAGAGTCCGTCAGATCGGCTCCGAGGTCCCCTCTCCTATCGGAGCGGAGTCCTAGGACTAATTCATCAAGGTCATCCAGGCTCTCCGACCATGACATCGAGAGGGTGGTCAGTAGACTCATAAAATCTCAAGCGCTGGCCCAAATGCTCCAGAGCCCATCTCATCAGACTGTGGCTCCTTCGATACAGCTATCCATTCCTCCTCCGACTCATCTCTCGAGTTCAGAGCCAGAGTTTGTCGGAACCATGACCTTGCCCACTTCGGAGCCGATACTTCCTCCTTCGGCTCTGGTGTCGTCGGCTCTGACCTCTTCATTGGTTCTGTCCGTGGAGGGGTCCGGGCACCGAGACTCCATTGTCAGCTCCGAGCGGGCGAGTGGCATCGGACCCTTTGTCCGACCCCGCTCTCCCTCTCGAAGCTTCGGCTCTGGTTAGTTCGGCCCCGACATAATTCTCGGAGCCTTCTCTGTCAGTTCCGGGGGCGGTTCCGGTGTCTTCGGAGCCGGGGCTACCTTTGGTATCTGATAGGGAAGCCTTCGAGGTGATGAGGACTGTGCTGGACCCAGTGTCCACTCCAAGGTTAAGTTCTGCGGCTCCTCCCTGTAGTGCCTGTTACGGTCTCTGGCCATCCTCCTACACCCGACAGCAGAGATCCAAAGTGTAGGGTACCCACTTTGGGTGTCTCCTCCTCTTCCGAGGGCTCCCCTAAAGTTTCAGGGGAACCCCCTAGGAAAAGAAAGTGCAAGAGGAAGCACATAGACTCCCCCGAGTCTGTCACATCAGACACCGACTTGGATGAGTTGGAAGGTTCCCCCAGATCCCCCTCTGAGGATGTCTCCTTTTCAGACATCCTGGAGATCCTAAGACAGAGAGGAAATTGGTCCACTCTCAAACATTCCGAGGACGAGTTGGTTTACCTTGACGCCTTTGGATCTCACCCTTCCACCTCCTGGGTGTCTCCCCCTTTCGACCCACTAATGGAGGTAGTGGCTAGAAAGGCGTGGGCAGCTCCTGATTCAATGGAACCTACCCCTAGGAGGCCTTCTAAATTTATCTCTGCACCAGATGACAAATCCTTTCTCACCAAAGGTGTTTCAGTTGATGCTATGGTGGTAGCAGCAGCCACTAAGAAGGAATTGACTGATCCTTCTGTATCTGTTCATCCTCCTAACAAAAAGTCCAGGACCATGGACAGGTACGTCAAGCGGACCTTTGCTTCAGCGACCTTTTCTATGCGATCGCTGAACTATTTATGTCATTTCACCCGCCTTCAGAGAGACTTGCTCAAAGAGCTGGGTGAAACGGTACAGGATCCTTCTGCTGTGGGGTTTAAGGACAAAATAAACTCTCAGCTGGCTACCCTGAACTCCATTGCTAACTCCTCCATTTGGCTTATCTCTTATGCAGCCGATGGAGCGAGTAGGGCCACTGGCACAGGCATTGCGTTGAGACATCACGCTTGGATGCGACTCTGTAACTTTGCCGATCCCTTCAAGGCGTCCTTCACCAACACCCCCTTTGACGGTTCGGAATTGTTCGGACCTCAGGTGAAGAATACCCTCACCAGATGCGAGCAAGATGGTAAGACTCTTTCTGCCGTGGGAGTCCATTTTTCCACGCCTTCTAGACCTTATCCTAAGGGACAGAGGGGTGGAAAGATGTGGTTCTGCAAACCACAGGGAGTCACGCTTGCCGCACGTGGTAAATTTCCCCCTAGAGGCAGAGAGGGGAATAATAACAGATGTCGCCCCAGGGGCAGAGGGGGTCCACAGAACCAGGGTTCCAGGGAATCTTTCCCTGACCTGACCAACCCTTTCAGCATCCCTGAGAAGCTGCCCGACTGTCCGCCTTCAGAGGCAGTTGGGGGAAGATTATCTCTGTACCCGGAAGCCTGGCAATCCCTCTCCCAAGACACATGGCTACAGAAGATCATATCCAAGGGTTACAAAATCCCTTTCACTTTCCCTCCGGTACAACCGCCAAAACCCCTACCAGACGTACCACCCACACAAAGGGGTCAGGCTCAGCTAGAAATAAAAAAGCTGTTAAAAAAAAGAGTCATCCAGGCAGTCCCAGCAGATCAGCTAGGATCCGGAATCTACTCCAGATTCTTTTTGGTACCAAAAAAGACAGGAGATTGGAGACCCATTTTGGACCTCAGCAGGTTAAACAACTCTGTACAAAAGACAAAATTTCGGATGGTAACACTGCAGTCCATTCTACCCTTTTTGGGCAGAGACAACTGGATGTGCTCGTTAGACCTCCAGGACGCGTACTACCATATAAAAATACACAGGTGCTCCAGGAGGTTTCTCCGCTTCCGGCTGGGAGTCAGTCATTTTCAATTCAGGGCCCTGCCCTTTGGTCTCACCACAGCCCCCCCAGGTGTTCACCAAATGTTTGGCAGTGGTCACGGCTCACCTGAGACAGAAAGGATTCCAGGTGTTTCCATACTTAGACGACTGGCTCATTTCCGCTACCACCAAACAGGATCTCATAATGGCCAGGGATTACACTATTCAACTTTGCAACAGTCTGGGTATTTCTATAAATTTTGCAAAGTCCTCCTTGTCACCTTGTCAATGTATAAACTTTATAGGTGCCGTATTAAACACCACAGAAATGTCTGCAACATTACCACCTCAGAGACTGACAGACATAAGGCGGAATGTTCAGCTCCTGTTTCAGCCCAACAGAGTCCAAGTCAAGCTAGTATTGAAAGTGTTGGGCCTCATGGCGGCAGCGATTGTTCTACTTCCATTAGCCCGCTTCCACATGAGGCTTCTTCAGTGGATGCTGTTTTCTCAGTGGTCCTTTCAACAGCTACCAATGACCCACAACATTTTGATAACACCATCTTGCAAGAAACATCTCTCCTGGTGGATGGTTTCCCCTCAGCTTTTTCAGGGCAGACCCTTTGTTCTCCCCCCTCCAGTTGCCACTGTCACAACGGATGCCTCCCTGATCGGGTGGGGGGGGGGGCATTATCAGGGCAGGACGGTCCAGGGCACTTGGCAACAGTCAGAATGCCACCTGCACATAAATGTCCTGGAGATGAGGGCGGTGCTTTTGACGTTGCAAGCCCTTCAGAGCTCTCTTCCCACAGGGACTATAGCAATTCAAATGGACAATATGTCTGTGGTGTGGTACATAAACAAGCAGGGCGGAACAAGGTCCTACCCCCTCTGTCGAGAAGCACTCAGACTTTGGCAATGGGCGATTTCATCTCAACGGTTTCTGATAGCAACGCACATCCCCGGGAAGTCCAACGTCATAGCAGACAGATTGAGCAGAACTATCCTCATGCCTCATGAGTGGTCTCTATATCAAGCGGTAGTAAACGGAATTTTTCGGAAGTGGGGCCAGCCTTGCTGCGACCTTTTTGCAACTCCACAAAACAGCAAGTGCCTCGACTTCTTCACACTTTTTCCTCTACCAGGCCAACCCCTCAGAGACGCTCTTGTTCACGTTTGGCCCCGGGGTCTTCTTTATGCCTTTCCTCCCTTTCCATTGATCCCGCAATTAATTCAGAAAGCAACCGCATTGAGATCCAAAATGATCCTCATTGCCCCGTTTTGGCCTCGACAAGTTTTGTTCCCGTTCCTGCACAAATACCTACTGGAACAACCTTGGCATCTGGAACCCCTTCCGGATCTATTGACCCACCTCACAGGCAAGCTGCATCAGTCTCTACATTCCATCAACCTCATAGCTTGGTTGTTCCACTTCCAGCCATAGCCAGGCTTCCCCTTATTTCTCCTCCTGTTCGTGATATCATTCTGGCTTCCCATAAGTCCAATACTAGGAAGACTTATGCGAGTAAATGGAAGCGTTTTTCACACTGGGCACAAACTAGATCCTTAGATCCTTTCCATGCATCCATTCATGAGGTTCTAGACTTTCTGGCGGAGCTTTTTCATTCAGGGTCATCATCGGCCACTATCAGGGTACAATTAGCGGCCATTGCTAAATTTCATGTTGGACTCTCAGAAGCAAATATTATGTCCCACAAACTCTGTAAAGCCTTTCTCAAGGGCATCTTTTTGCTCAGACCTCTAGTCAAAGATCCACCCCCACAATGGGATTTGAATTTAGTTCTAACCTCATTAATTCTGCCCCCTTTTGAACCTGCAGCTTCTTGCTCCCTCAAACTTCTTTCTTGGAAAACGCTGTTTTTAGTAGCTATAACATCTGCCAGAAGGGTATCGGAACTTCAAGCCTTGTCTGTCCGTCCTCCTTATTTGTTTTTTCATAAAGATAGGGTAACTCTCAGAACAAACCCTTCCTTCCTACCAAAAGTGTTATCGGAAGCAAAGCTAAACCACTCCATTGATTTGCCTGTCTTTTTCCCAGACTATACCAACAGGGCTGAACAAAAATTACATTCATTAGATGTTCATCGCCAATTACGGTATTACCTAGACAGGACAAAACAATTCAGAAAGTCAGACCAGCTCTTTCTCTTTCTTACGCTGCAGGCAAGAAAGGGCTTCTGGTATCGAAGGTTACTCTTTCCAGATGGCTGACATCTATTATTACCTTGGTCTATGAGTTGAGACACAGGCAACTTCCCTCTAGGCATAAGGCTCATTCAACCAGGGCACTATCAACTTCAACGGCGTTTCAAGCAAGGTTACCACTAGATGCCATTTGTGCAGCAGATACATGGGCGTTGAAACATTCCTTTATTGCCCATTACAAGCTTGATTTAGCCTCCATAAATAGAGCTGATTTTGGTTCCACTGTACTCAGGAGTCTGTTCCATTGAGCCACCCAGGACTAAGATGTTAGGGACGCTGTCCCATCCAGCAAGAATGAAGGCAAGAATGACAACTTAACATTAAGAAGTTATGTCTTACCATAACGTTCCATGTTAGTTGTCTTCTTCTCACCTTCTTTCTTGCGTCCCTCCCTCCTGCCCCCTAGCCTGGATAGACTCGAGGTTCTGAGTCCTTCCATTTCTGGAGATACAATATGTTGCGTCTTTTTCCTTGTATCCTTAGTGTTACTAGCAGGTAATCTGTACTCGTAAAAGAGGATTATAATATTATTATTATAATATTATTATTTATACTATGTCTTAGCTTCCGAACGAGATCTGGGGAGTTAGCGCATGGTATTGTGGGATATAGGGCTGCCTCGAGCCAGTAAAAATAGCTCTCGAGCTATAGTATAGGCCGAGTCGGAGCCGAAGATTGGCTCCAAACCCATCCAGAAAGAAAGAAGGCGAGAAGAAGACAACTAACATGGAACGTTATGGTAAGACATAACTTCTTATTAACATGCTTGGGGAAGTGACAATCTAGATGAAGCTGAAGGCTGTAGGTAGTTTTCTGATTAGGGCACACTAAGCTCCTTCATTAACATAGGAGGCCCACCATAGTTTGGTTGAAGCTAGACTCTCGGGCTACAGTGTAGAAGGTGTTTATTTTCCCTGTGCATTGATAGTGACAGCAAGTTGGGGTGAGGTACAAGCAATATCAATGCCTGCCTGCATTACAGCTATCTATGGTAAGCTTTCGTCTTATTCAGATTTAAGACACTCCTCCGTCTGGAGAACCAATGGTCTCAAAAACTGTTAGAAAGGTATTAACTGTTGTCAGACTGGCAAGTAGAAATAATATAAACAAAAGTCAAGATTTCTTCTCCCATGAAGAGTTCATACCTTGGGGCTGACAGTTCTATTTAAGTGGTTAAACCTGATTTCCAATACAAAATCTAAACAGATTTATTTCACTTACTACTTCTGTAGAATTACTATTATCAGTAATTTTGAATGGCTAATCTACAGACCATTGTCAAAGCATGTGCATTACAAATCCTGAAATGTTACAGCAAGCTAACAATTGCCAATACATATGAAACTAATAACGTTCATGCATGGAATGCTGCAAAAATTAATAGTATTTGAGAAAAGATGTCCTCTTCATTCTATTATTCATTTAGACAAGTACTGGCATCCATCATGAGGCAAAACTGAAAGAAGTCCATACCAAAATCATCAGCAATGAATGCAGAAGTGGATGTTAACTTCACTATTAACACTGGCGTACGTTAATACAGTACACTGTGACATACAATCTACCATTCAGGACTGCATTTCATAGACCTACATCAGGGGTCTAGATCATAGTACTCCACAGCAGATCACAGAGACCCCCTACTCTTTTTGGATTACACATAGCAGCACATGGGTCACAGTAATGCATGATGCATGCCAGTGATGGTTCATCCCTGATCTTGTCTGCAGCATGGCAACAGCTGTACAGTGCTGGTTTTATGACATCACAAAAAAGCAAAGCATGGAAAAACTAAGATCGTATGTTGCTCAATTCTATATTCTGAACAACTTATTAGCAGGGAAGTGGGATGACAGTTATGGAGATACAACATTGTCAGATTGTACATGGCTGGAGACCTATAGGTTACCCTACTGGGACCAGTCAGTACACTACTCCTGCTGTTGTGTTTTTCAATTACTCATGACTTAGGAAGAGGCTTATTTGCATTTGTATTCTACACACACAATTCAATGGGAGCTCAAGTAAATGATTATCACATACTGTTACAAAGTAAAGTCAAAAGTTAGAATTATGTCTGCATTAAAGATGTGGGCAATTGAGAGGTGCTGGAGTCTTGCCTTCATGCAGTTTTTTTTTTTTTTTTGACTGAGGAAGGATACACATAACAGACAGTTCCATGTTCCAGTGTTCCCATTGTAGACCAATGTAATGTAACTGTAACCCAATCATCATGCTAACACTGCAGCAGTTTACTCATTCAAACCCTCTTGGCTCTTTTTAAAGAAAACCTGATACTTTTCCCCTCTGGACTACATCACCCCATTTCCTTCTACTCTAACCAACTTTTCCCTGAAAAATTAAACACCCGACTTGTAAATCATCAATACATTGCTATTTACAAAAAGTTTACAAACCACCACTTATCCCTGCTTACAATAATTATTATTTTACTCATTTGCAGCTTCTGTCAATATCATCTGTTCTAACATTCCACAGCCCCTTAATATTAAAACTTCTATTACACTCTCCTCCTTCATATTCCTGCTGTCCACTGTCCTTCTTGAAAGACTATCTCGCACATTTTTAAATCAAAACAACTGTGACCTCATATATGATAATCAGTACCTATTATTACAAGCCACTATAAACAAATGCCTTACAAAACTATACAAACTATTAAAACTTCTAATGTCAAATGATATTAAGCTAAAGTATGGACCTATCCAACCATGCACTATTCCACCATACAAACTCATCACCAGGTGACATTAAATTGCTCAGGTGAACATTAGTAGCCTAAATAATAATTCATTTTTTTCAGCTTGAAGCATAATTAAGCCTTTACAAATTTACCATTGTAGGTTATTACAGAATTTTAGTTTAATGATGATTATTGTTTTATCTTCTTCAAGACAATTATGCACTTTTCAGTGGTAGAAGGCCTGGCAAGAGAGTAGAGGAAATGCTTTACTTATAGCCAACAAAATGTAATCACATTCCAGCATAATTGTCATATCTTTTGTAAACCTAAGGGTGTATGATACCTTATATTTGCATTTGGTGAGCCAAAAACTGGAGTGAAGCAGTTAGGCAACATCAAAATATTTGTGCAGCTTTGCACGGCTGCAATTCTGCATTTTCTTAAATAAAAACAAGCCAAATTTTCTGATTTTTATGCCCTACAAACAGACAGCAAAGGCCCATTCCCCTCAGCATTCCTACGGCTCTGTCTCTCATTTAATTAACAAACTTCTTTCTGCTGCCAGGTGTACACAGTATTCAAAGTTCACATACCTTCCTGGTATTAGCTGTAGGGTATAGTGCAATGTGACTTTAATATTCCCATAAGACTGATTAGTATAAGTAGGATGTCATGTGATGCTGTTTTGCTTAGGTGTTTGCTGCCACTATACTGAATGACTTGTTTGCTTAATGACCACATCTGTGTCTTTTTGGTTACTTGCAGGCTGTGGGTGCTTACTGAGTAAATCTGAACTTCAGTCACCTCAGAACATTAGCCACTCTCAGTCTCTAGTGATCTTTGTGTTTTGTGGTTGACTAATGTCAATAAACATTTATTTTCCCAGCTATGTGCTCATAATTTGCTGTGCATGATTGTAGACACCGAAGCATTTCTGGGCTCCCACATAATGTCCAGGATAAGATTAGTTAATAGAATGTGTGCCAGAATGTTTATAATACTAGTAATTCTGGCACTTCTTATCATAGGCTCATAGGTTCATAGGAGGTTACTAGGCTAATAGCTCAAGAGCCCTAAAGCTTAGCCATTATTTCCTGTACTTTGATTTTCGATCCCTAAGGACTAGAGGATGGCTTACTTCTGTGCTTATGGCTTTGAGTATTTTACAGACTGCCCCTGCTTATACATGACATGGGCTCTACCCCAGGATTGAATTTACAATTCCCTATCTGTTGATCCAAACTGAGTTTGAAGAGGGTCAGGGAAGGTCTCTACTTTATGAGCATTGGAAGCCTGTTCAAGAGAAGGACTAATCTCTTGAGACATATATCTGTTTCTCCAGTATGTTTTGTTCATGTCACAAACCAGGTTTAGATCCATGGATTGGGTAGTCCTCATGCAGTCTGTTTTGTGAATATGTAACAGTTTCATCAGGGCCTGATTTCAGAGTACGTTGTAAGTAAGGCATAGATCACCCCTTATTAGTTGATAGGAGACTGAGTAAAAGGATAAGGCTTTTAGTCAATCTGCATAGGAAATATTGTTTATATCCTGTATTTTCTTTGTAAGGAACCTCTGAGACCACTCCAGTTGTTGTAAGTGCCTGGTCAAGTACATACACAAAGGTAAATTGTACTCTTATTATTGGTTTGATGAGGAATGAGTACAGTGGGACTATAACTTGTTTGGATGTGGCTGCCATGCCTTTTATTTATAAGCTGTGCCACATAGAACTTCCTCACCACTGTGGACATACGATGATCAAAGTTCAGGTTACTGTCTATCTGTGTACCTAGATTTCTCACCTGTGAGACCATTCTTAGGGGTGTGCTATTAATGTTGTAATTTGCAGTGACATTTGACAAAGGATATAATTATGCATTTTTTTTGCATTTAGTTTTAGGCCTTGGCTCTGGCATCAATCATTTGTCTGAGTTGCACCCTTCTGAAGAATATCTACATCACTGGGGGAATTAATTGACTGCCCCCCCCCCCCAACTTGCAATAAGCAGCAAACTTGTTCATCAAAAGGCCTTCTACATTAGCCTTCACTTCAGAGAAGTATATACTGAAAAGGAGAGGTCCCAGCACTGAGTCCTGTCATACACTACTAGCAACTGGTCTCTTTCTGGATCTGGATTCTCTCACTCAACAACTGTGTCAAATGCCTTGGCCTGGTCAACGTATGCAGTATGCACTGTTGTACCCTCATCCATGGCCCTAGTGACCTTCTCAAAGAAATCCACAAGATCAAGCAGGCATGACCTGCACTTGACAAAGCCAAACTGGGTTGGGTCCAGTGTTTGGAGATGTCTTATGTTATTATTTGTCAGGTACATGATTATTCTTTCCATGGCTTTGAATATGAGACTAGTCATGGGTCTGTAATTTCCTGGGTCTGTTGATGGCCCTACTTTATGCAGAGGGATGACCATTGCTGTTCTTCACTCCACAAGGACAAAGCCAGTTTAGAGGCTGTGGTTAAATTGATATCCAAGTGGGCCTGACAGGTCATGCTTTAAGCTATTTAAGAGACATCCTGGGATATTATGAGGGCTCATCAAAGTTGTTTCTTTAGCTTTAGAGAGCACATTGGATACCTGTTCTTTTGTGATAACTGGTAGAAGAATGCTGGAGGGTATTTTCTGGGCAGTAACTGGAGGTGATGGGCAGGTAAAATTTGAGTAGAATTTATTGGTCAGTAGATTTGCTTTATCTTCAGGCTGGGTATAGGTGTTGCTGTCTGCAACTAACTCCCACATTGTGTTGCCCTTAAGAGTGCTGAGATAACTGAAAATGCCTTATGGTTATCCTTAGCTTGAGAGTATATTTTTGCCTCAAAATTCACTTTTGAGGACTTGACTGGTCTCCTGATTTGCTTGTTTAGACTAATGAGGTAGTTTATTCTCTGTTTTGCACATTCTCTTTTATTTCTAGACAAGATTTTTTTCTTTTGTTGTACAACCTATTTATACCAGGGGCCCACGAGGGTGTTTAGTTTTTGCAGTTTGTTTGTCCTAGGCTTATTTCAGTTTAGTACTGTTATTTCTGTGCAGTTGTCTATTTGGTCATGCAGAGCTTTGTAGGGTTTGAGGGACCTTGGAAATAGCTAAGGCACTGCTTAATGGGAGGTAGTTTGCCTTAGAAAAGTTCTTAAATGTTTTGTGGTTATTGAGAGGGTGTAGTTAGTTTTATATTTATTTCAAGGGAGACCACTTTGTGATCTGATCTAACCTGTGAGGACATTACACTTAGGGGCAGGGTGCAATGATCTCTCAAATTTGTGAGTAGCAGGTCTAGGATATTTGTACCCCTAGTGGGAATGCAGACTATCTGATCTAGGGCATTTGTATTAACAAAGACTAGAAATCTTTGTGGTACATGTTAATGATCATGTATGGTTCCCAGTTAATGAAGAGGTAGTTGAAATCACTCATGATTATGTTATTGTTCTGAATAGGAGGTGATTCTAGTAAATTCAGGTATGAGGTATGGTCTTCCTGGTCCATGGTGTGTGACCTGTAGCTAGCAAGGAAATGGTAGGGTATTTATTCTGTGGTTAGTTGGATATGGAGTAGCTCAAGCATGTCATATTGTTTGGCATGTCTTGAGGTATGCCTATCCTGTATGCAGATAGATACATCTTCACCTTTTATCCTTTCATGTGCATTGGGCGGTTAGAATATATTAAAAGCATTATAGCCTTTCACTGCCAGGGCACTTTCTGCTACCTTCCCCTTGTCTCAGTAACTGCACAGACATCATCATCATTCTCCAGGGTGAGGTGTACTTTGAGGGAGTGTAGTTTCTTGTTGAGATCCCTAACAATAAGCAGTAATATCTTTAGCTTATCATGAATAAATTTTGGTATGTTAGAAAATTTACTTGTCTGCTAAATGTTTTTGCCAATATCCAAATGCTCAGTAGTGACAGGTGAAGACTATCCCTATCAAAGCAGAGTGGACTGTAAATCCTGTTCTCTCAGGCTGACAAGTATTGCACCCCCTTGGAGTGACACCAGTAGTTAAGACGATCATTAAACTCAATACTTTTTAGATTACATTGTGGCATCATCCTTGGAGATGGTAGAGTCCTGATCAAAGCTAGGCTCATACCTGCCTGTGACAGATATTCTGTCCCGTAATTCCCTCAGAAAGTTAGCAGTCCAGTTAAGTACTGTAGTCAAACCAAATCAGGCAGAGGGCCCTTTTAAAATTTCAATATACCATGGTTAAATTAGAAGCAGTCATACACTTGTTTCACTATGTGGATGCATAATAACATATTACTAGGTACCAAAAATAAGCTTTTCTACTAAGAAGTTTAAATGCCTTCATCTACAGCTTCTGGATGGTGAAGACATGATAAGAAAGTTATTCATCTTCATTATGCTTCTTGGCCTGCCCAGAAATTAAAACTTCTGATAAATCTTGTGGGAAAAAACAATCAGTGACAAGCAGGCTAACAAATAAACAGATTTCTAAGAAACACCATCACCTGTAGTTAATATGAAGTGATATCATATGATTTAAACTGATATTTCATGTGTCTTGATAATGGTCAGCTGACAGCAATTTGTGGAATATTTTTGTGCACATTTGTAAATGAGTATTATTTCTGCATAATGACCTTTTTATTGCCTCCATTTCCCTTTCTCATTCTTATTGTTCAGAGTAACAGTCTTCTAACATCTTTACAGATATATGAAAGAGGAAAGTCTAGATAAAACTCAGAACGCATTACTTACATATAAGACAGCCATGGAAATTTATAGCTCAAATACATGGAAACAAAATGTAAAGTACGATTGGAGTACAGTCCTTTGAAATACTCTGTGTAAGTTTTTCACAGAAAACATGCAGATAATGGACATTATTTGGACTGACATGGAGGAAAGTAGACTTGCAATTGCTAAAGTGTAGAATGAAAGATAATAAGCATGTAGTAGGTAGTTGATGGACATCAAAGTACAAAGTGGACTGTGGTAATCATGAGGAATCCCTTTGTGTACTGCAGTGTACTTGATTAAGGGACACATTCTTGAAAGAAGTGCATTAGAAGTGTATGTCAGTGTTAATCTTCTACATCAAAGTAAAACCTATAAGGAGCTTACCTCTGGCATAGCTGTCTGTCTAACATGAGTATGGCGAGGCTGCAGGTTTCATTTTGTCTATCTGGAATAATCTGCCTGCTAAACCAAAGCACTTTACATCTAGTATTTTCTAAATTATCAGCCAGAATGATTCTGCTTCTTTTCACAGAAAAGAGATACAGTTTCTTTCTCTGCGTCTTGCACAAGCTTAACAACCATTTTTTTACTAAAGCAATAAAGATGTACCCAAGTTTTTTCCCTAAACAGAATTTTTAATTTGAATGACATTGCCTAAGATATCCACCTCTTTATTGTAATATTGACAAAAGACAATGTAATCCTGATGATGTACCCACCTTCCTGACAGATAAATAAATATTTGTTTCTTTGTCATCCTTTTTTTTCTGCATGAAAGGAAAATGGCCAAGCAATGTGTGCCATCACATTTATACTTGCGTTGCCACCTACTGACAGAATCAGGAAATCCCAGTTTGTATTACAAGTGACACAGACAAGGGCACACACACACACACACACACACACACACACACACACACACACAAACACTGACTCTGAGAGTTACATGTCAAAGTCAAAGAAAACTTTATTGTCATTCAGAACTACACGGCAGTCTAGATGAATGAAATTGCAATGCTTCATTCTCAATGCAGGAAACAGTTGCACATATAATAATTGAAACATTAAATAAAATATTACAGTAGAAATTTAATAAGTAACAATTAGTAAGTAAAGTAGGACAGCAGTGACACACCCATCCCAGAACAGGAGACAAGGAAGACAAGGAACAATGTGAAGGTAATATTGTCAAAGTAAAATTGAAACAATAGCAGCGTATCTATGATTAGACTGAAGTATTGCACAGTTTGTACATTGCACGTTACAGTCCTTCAGTGTATAGGTGAGTTACCTTAGTATTGTACTTAGTTGTTGCACATTCATAAAATAATTCCCTTGATAGGCTAGTTATGTAACAGAAGTCCTGGTTCATTTTTCCCAAGAGTTCAACAGTCTAATGGAGAGCAGAAAGACATTTTTATTTAGTCTGGTGGTCTTACAACGCAGGCTTCTGTATCTCCTGCCTGAGGAGAGGTGAGTGTACATACCATTAGCAGGATGCTTTGGAGCTCTGGAAATCTTTTTGGCCCTGTCGATGCACTTGCATTTGTGTATATCTTCCAGAGGTGCAAGGGAGGTGCCAATTATTCTTTCTGCTGACCTTACAACTCTCTTGTTAGCCTTCCGATCCTGATTGTTACAGCTCCCATATCAGACTGTAATGCTGTCGGCCATGAGACTTTCAATGGTGCCCCAATAAAAGGTCTGAAGTATGGAGCTTGGTAATTTTGACTTCCTAAGTTTCCTTAGGAAATGCAAGTGTTGTTGAGCTGTTTTGACTGTGTTGGATACATGCACTGACCAGGGTAAGTTCCCCATGATATGAACACCCAAGAAGATTGTACTCTTGACCCTTTCCATTGCCATCCCTTTCATCACTAGAGGTTTGTGTGCTACTTGAGATCTTCTGGAATCAACAGTCGACTTCTTTGCCTTGCTGACATTCAGTGCTAGATTGTTGTTGTCACACCAGACCAGTAGTTGATCAATCTCGCTCCTGTAGGCCTCCTCCTCTTCATCTTTGACCAGGCCTATAATAGTGGTGTCATCTGCGAATCTGATGATCCTGTTCGTCTCATGTCTGACCATGCAGTCATGTGTCAGCAGAGAGAAAAGGAGAGGGCTTAAGACACACCCAGTACCTGTATTCAGTATCCTGTGTTCATGATAATACTTCTAGAGCTGTTGTCACCCACATGAATCTTTTGAGGCCTTTCAGTAAGGAAGCTCAGAATCCAATTGCATAAATGAGAGTCTGTGTTAAGTTGAAGTAGCTTCGATATCAGATTCTGAGGGATAAGGGTGTTGAAGGCAGAACTGAAATCGACGAATAGCAGTCTTGAATAGCAGTTTTTGCCTTCTAAGTGTTTCAGTGTTTCATAGAGATCTAGTGAGATGGCATCCCCTGTACTGCAGTTTGTCCTGTATGCAAATTGCAGTGTGTCCAGATTCACAGGTAAGATTGAGGCTATATGATCGTTGCCCAGCCTCTCCAGGCACTTCATTACCATTGAGGTTAAAGCGAGCAGTCTCGTTTGCATTACAAAATGTGAGTTCTGTTTGACAATGATTTTAAGCTGGTGACACAGTTTATTGGTGTTTTCAGCTTTATTGTGAACATACCTATCAACCTCTTAGAGAAAGAAATTTGGATAAAGCATAAAGAAGCGGTGGAGGGCAAAGGGCAAAAAATAGGGACAGATTTTAAATATTGCTCTTATAAACTTAGAAATTTGCCAGAATAACAGATTTTGTATTAGCATACATTTTTCTGAAGGATACAAAGTCTGAAACATAAATGTATGTTAATGTTTAATGACTTTATTCCTCGGTGATTTGCCATAAAATCGCAAATTTTAAGAGGAATATCTCAAAAATGTAAGGTAAAAATCTGGACATTCTGCAAAAACCTGGACAGTTGAGAAGTATGATTATAAAGTATTCCATAGAGTGTTTTAACTAAACACAGTAACTTGGCCATTTTATAAATATGTAAGGTATGCCATTTTGTTAGGATGTCACTTCATGCATTGTTCTTACGCAGTGTTGCAATTTGTGTTTAAAATTACATAAAGAAACAGTAATATTTTTTTTGTGAGCCTAGTTCCAAACTCAGTTATATTTTGCCCAAATTAATAAAGATTTTTCTTTGGTATTCCTAAAATGTTAACAATACTGAGGTCCCTTAATACTTGTAACTTAACTTTGCTGAGAGTGCAGAAGACTAGGTTATACATAGAAGCTAAATTGTATTCTTAAATTTGCAAAACTCTTCTTGTGGTTGTATTGTTTCTTGTTAACAGCAAAGGAAAATGATTATTAAAAATCAGTACAAATCATACTTCCAGCTGCTGCCATCCTTTCAAAGAATTATCACACTCTGAGACATACATTTTAAAAAATTCAGAGAGAAAAATCCACTAAACAAAGTCCCCAGAAACTGAAAAAGTCTTACCGTACAAACCGATGGAGTTTGACAGTGAACTGGCTCAGAGAGCTCTGAGGTGAATGCATTTGGGTATGCAAGAGATTTGGAGGGATGCAGTGAAGGATTTAGTAACTTAAGAGAGTGGGTCATTATACATTCCAGTGGCAGGTGCAGTAAAAGGTAACAAAGGAAGGGGCAGCATGAAGCAGGAGGGAGAACTAGGTGCAAGATTGGAGGATGACAATTTGCAAGGAATAATATGATTATAGTCAGGTACAATAAAAGAACAGGTAACTGCAGCAGCAGCAGTGGGCAAGGAGAAATTGGAAATTCTGGAAGCAAGAAAGGTAAGGAAGAGAAAATACAAGGTGTGAAAAACAATTTGTAGGGAACATAGCTCTCCACAGTCCATATTTTCACAGAATGTCCAAATTTTGCCTCATAGTTTTGATCTGTTCCTCATAAAACTTACGGTTATCTGGCAAATCATTGAGGACTGAATTCACTAAATAATGACAGATATTTAAGTTTCATATTTTGCATCCATCAGAAAATGCATGGTAAAACAAAACATTTTATTACAGCACCTTTTTAGGATTATACAAGCAATATTTAAAATGTCTCTGTATGTTTTACCTTTGTACCCCCATTTTTTTGGCCTTGTCCAGATTTCTTGTGCTAAGAGATTGTTAGGTATGGTACAGAATAGTTTAGGAGCAAGAAGCCAAGATAAAGAGGCAGTAGCTGACAGAGCAGTAGTGAGACATCTGTGAGGAACAGTTACAGAGGACTAGCCAAGATGCAGCACTTGAAAAGAGATCGGGTAGGAAGCTGAAGGAGAAGGCATATGAGAAACTAAACCAGAAATAAGAAGAAGGAAGAGACAGTTAGAACAAGAACTGAGTAGAAAGAATAGCATAGGTTTGGATATAAGAAGGCAGGGTACTGGATGGGTAGAAGATGCAAAGGCATAGCTTTGGAGGGACAAGGAAGGCTTATGGTGGAGAATTCTAAAAATACAAGAATAAAATTGGAGTTTAGGATGGAAAGGAGGAGTTTGGACCCTGACCCTGCTTTAAGTCTCACTGGATCAGGCCAACCACTGAATAAGTAGTTCACAAAAGGAAATGGACAGACACATGTATAGGCATTCATGTGGGAACTGATAACGAGGCTGAAGGGTCTATAGATGATGCAGTGGGAAGAACCAAAGAGAAAAAAAATCTTTTTTTTTTTTGTCTTGAAAGCATTCTAGTATTCTCAAATGTGCTGTCTATACCAAAGACCAGCAGTGCGATAAAGGAAACAATTAGGCAGTTCAACATGGAGCAGGAGCAGTGAGTTGTGATAGTGGGAGAAACTCTGATAGAATTTAGTGCTGATCCATGAAAACGGATTGTTAAAACAGGCACTGCAGAGGGACATAGGTTGTAGGATGAAAAAAAGAGGTTATTACAGAAAAGGGAGACAGGAGGAGCTGTTGTTAGCAGGGCAACAGGAAGTGACATAAGCAGCAGGAATATAACAAGAAAGAGCTGGTATGCAGGATGGGCTCAGGAATAGAAACAAAAGGAGAAAATAAATTAGTATAACTGAAGAAGGAGGCAACTTTTGGCAGGAAGAGTAAAAGTATGGAGGAGAAAGTCAGGCAGGTGAGAAATGTCAGATGGCAAAGGCAGGAGTATTACAATAAAATAATGGAAGGGATGATAAAGAAAATAAAAAGAAGGAAATGATGAAAATGGTCGTGGGAGGACAGGAACTCAGGAGCACATGGAAAATAGGATTAGAACGGAAAGGGGAGCAGTAGAACAGGAAAGGAAGACGTGGTGACACACTATAGTGTTAGAAGGCTAGGTAGGAAGGTGGTTGAGAAGGAGCACTGATAGTAGGGGAAAGCAGATCTAATTGGGGTAAGTGAAACATGAGACAGTGACATGTGACAAACTGGGATAGAACATCATGGTTCCTAGTTATACAATGTTCAGGAATGCCATTTTAGGCAAGGCTGGAACAGAGATGCCACTACAACTAAGAGAAAAACTGGAAGGAAGGTAACAGAATATGAGATCAAGGGTAACCACTATGCAGAGTGGAATAAATATATCAAAAGCGTAAAAGTGAAGCGGGTAAGGAACCAAATGCAGGCTACCTTGCAGTAACGTTGTTCATAAAAATGGTGGAAAACTGGGAGCGCAACCCATTCAACAGGTCATGAAATGCAAGCATGAAAGATAGCCAGGAGTACAATAAAGTGATGAATGGAAAAGGAGAATGTGGTTCTAAGGAGAGAGCATGTGCAAAATGTAAATTGCATTCTCTTATCATTTGAGGGTAATAGAGATTGATTCAGTTATCTGACATGGAAAGGTTAAAGCAAAATGTATCATCTAAGGTCAGGAAAGAAAGTAACCCTGATCTTGTTCTTTATAGAGAGATGAAGAGAGACGCCATCAAGGTCAGGCAAACAATAGCTGAAAAGCAAGAATCAGCAGCATGATTTCTGACTGGCTGGTGTATTTGATGCCACACATAAGTACATTTATTGTTTCAACTGTATATAGCAAAGAAGTTAGGACAGTCAACAGTGACCACAGTCTGTTTTTGTAAATTAATGGACTTTGGTAAAACTGAGGTTTTATAAATCGGGATTTAAGAAGGCAACAAAACAGAAAAGCTTTGGATGAAGTATCAAAAAAGAAAAAAAAAAAACATAAAATGAGTGTTTTGGGGAGGGAAAGAAAAAAGAGCTTCCAAGTAAAAAACAAAACAAGTAATGGTTTTAGAACATGTACCACTTCATTTTAATAATGTTGATTATCAGAAAAATATATTAAGACAGAAGGAATCTGTTCTAATCATGAAATATGGCACTCTGTTTCCCCATGGTTTAAATAGGGAATGTAACTGGCAAAGCCTTATTTAAGGCTATCTCTTTAAACATTTATTTTGTCATGTTTTAATTGAATAATAGTTTAATTGAATTTAATTAAATGTTTTATAATTGTATATAAAGTGGTCCTTTAGTGATTGTAGGATTTTACTCTGAAAAGGCTGTGGCCGAGGCGCTAAGAGATTAAGAACTGTTTTTGCAAGTATACTGAACTGTATCGAATAAATTATCCAGACTTTGAAAGTAGAGCTGGGACTCACTTTTTGTTCTTGTTGTTGATAAAAAACAAAACAAACTTGACTTACTTCACACAGAAGATATAATTAGTATATGCATGCAATATATTACGTAAGCAATAATGCCAGACAGGGTGTGTGTTAATGTATAATTAATGCCCTCCCAGGGGTGTTATGAGACCCAATGCTGCAGGCAGAGGGCCTCTGCACCTCTGGAAGGGCATTAATTACACATTAAAATACACCCTAGAGGGCATTATTGCACTTGGAGAATGGTCTCTGTAAAATTGTTGTATTTTACTCACTTATTTTATTAAGTACTATATTATTATTTGTTTTGCATATTTTTGATGTAAAATAGTTCATTAGCCTAATGTTTCAGACTTTCTGTAGTATATGTTAATGGTGTTGGAGAAAACAGTTTACATCAAAAATATAGAACAAAATAACAAAATAATTATATTACTGAAAAAAAGAAATAAGTAAAACAGAAAATTTTACATCCAGACCATTCTCTCTCACTCATACAGTCTCGTCGGCTTTCATACACCCATTCACTCACAAAAGATCACTCTCACTCTCTCTTGATCTCTCTCTCTCTCTCTCACACACACATACACACACACACACACACACACACACACACACACACACACACACACACACACACACACACACACACTTTTCACTGCTTTCATACATGCACTCACACACACAAGATAGCTCTCACACTCTATGTCTCTCACACACACACACACACACACACACACACACACACACACAGTCACTTCTGCTTTCATACAAACATTCACACACATATGATCACTCTCAGTCTCCCTTGATCTCTCACACACAATCACTTCTGCTTTCATGCAAGCATGCATTCACTCACACAAAACTGCTCTCTCTCTCAATCTCTCACACATACAGTTTCCTCTGCTTTCATACACGCATTCACTCACACACGCAGACAGAAAAATAGACATACACATACACACACACACACACACACAGTATATATATATATATATATATATATATATATATATATATATATATATATATATATATATATATATATACACACACACCTGTATCTGTCCGAGCTCAATGACAGCTTGATATGCTGCCAGGAAATGGAGGACTCATTTGTCAGCGGGCATTACTTGCACATTAATACCCTGCTGGAGAACATTCATTCTCCAATGAGGGTGCTGATGTACATATTGCCTATTCTCTCAGTACTTGTACTATTTACGGGCCCACATTTTACCACCACTGCACATATCTATTTGTGTGTAACAGGATATTGTTATTCATCTATATCATGTTATTGTGATTAAAACCATAGATTTACTCATGTGTGCCATCAAATACACCAGCCAGTCAAAACTTTAATATAATCCTGTGTTAGCCCAAGTTAAGCTAAAGAAATGAGATGCACTGCATACATACAAATACAAATACACACACACACACACACACACACACACACACACACACACACACACACACACACACACACACAGACACACACAAAAAAAATAAAACAAACAAACATTAAGTAAAAAATAAAAAACAATCAATATCAGTAAAAATAAAATAAAAATAAACCTGCAATCTGTCAATCACTAGATATTGCACAGCCAGATTATGTAAGATCTAACAATGTAAAAAAGGTAGTAAACACTAAAACTAAGAAATCTTAACATTATACTAATTACTCTGCAAAATAATACAAACAAAAAGAACTTGCTTGACAGTTTAAAAAGTATTCAAAGTTACCACAAAACTGTAGTATGACATCATCCTTGAGACTGCATTTTCATAATGACATACAGAAGCAACATAAATTTCACTCATTTATTTCCTCCTAACTTACAACAAACCCTTCCCCAAGCTCCCTGGCCCCACACCTTATATATCTGAAGAGCAGGTCCTCAAAGCCTGTCCAAGGCAAACAACATGACATCCCTGGTTGTCTTCTAAGCAGGCTAAAACATGAACTTGCATCACCACTAAGTACCCTTTTCAATCATGACCTAACCACTGGCTTTGTTCCTGCGGAATGGAGAACAGCTACAGTCATTCCCCTCCACAAAAGTGGCCTAGCAACAGACCTGGGGAATTACAGACCCATACATTTGGCCAATCTCATCTGTAAGGCCATGGAATGTATTTATGGACCTCATAAATAAAGACATAGGTGACCTCCAAACCCTGGATCCTACCTAATTTGGCTTCATGAAGGGTAGATCCTGCCTGTTAAATTTGGTGGATTTCTTTGAAAGTGTGACCAAGGCCATTGATGAGGGCAAATCTGTGCACACAGCATGCTTTGAGTTGGCAAAAGCTTTCAACACAATCCCACATTCAGGCATTGCCGACAAACTTAGCAAACTGAATTTAAACCCCTTCATTTTAAAATGGATTGCCAACTAGCTCACAAACTGAACACACTCTATCAGAGTGGGTAGTTCCACATCAACCAGTGCAACTCTTACTAGTGGGGGTGCCACTGAGATCAGTGCTGGACCCCATAATATTTGGCATATACTTCTCGGAAGTTCATGTCAAAACTAAAGGGTTGTGGCTGACCAAGTTTGCAGATGACTGCAAACTAGGTACAGTCACTGAATCACAAACCAAAGCAAGACTGCCGCGCAAATCGCAAGTGCTATGATCAAAAGACAAACAAACCAAAATCCAGCAAAAATGGCCAGCAGTCAAATGGGGAGGGGGTCAAAATTTAAAAATACGTTATTATTAAGACAACCCAAATGATTCACTGCATAAAAATACAGCCTGCACAATAGTAAACACTATCAAAATAATAAACAGACCAATTCTGGCATTATAGCCTTCATCAGTGTATACTAAAGACATGAATTACAACACTTACATAGTCACCTGTCTCACCTATTCTCAATAGGATTAGATGATTACAAATGTCCATTAAGACCTGGTGGAATAACCAGTCAAGTCTAATGATCCAATTATTTTCTTTTTTGTTTAATAGACCATGCCATCCTGCTTTATTTTTCCTGTCCCCCACAATCTTATCAATAATAACAAATATAAAACATGCAGTGGAATGTTTCATAGTGTGTTTGCAAAGTGCCATAGACATCCGTTTATTTCTGATATCACTAAAGTGTTCCACAATTCGCATTCTAAGGGGAGCAGAACAGGTACATGTGGCTACATAAGCAATCCGGTTAGTACTACAATTGCCAAATAAGTGGATATCATAAACTTTTGGGGTATTCTTACTAGTAAATTGTTTACTTTTCAATACGTATTTCCAAAAAGTACAATGACCACAAGGAGCACAGCCCACTAATATCCCTCCATCAGTCATAGTCTAATGTAGGTGTCTACCGTAAGTTTTGTTTTATAATGATTAAAAAAGGCTGCCTAATGTTTTGTTCCTGCAAAATGAAAAGAGGCAGCTAGCCATCAGAATATCACATAACCTATCATCTGAAAACAAAATATTCCAATGTTTATGTATTAAATCCACAAAATTAAATGTATTATGACCATAACTGGTAATAAACCTAATGGCACTTCTTCTTCTTACTTTTTCCCAGTTAGGGGTCACCACAGCAAATCACCTGTCCACTCATGATTGGCAGTGGAGTGGAGATGCCAGCCTGGTGCCCAATCTTCCACAGAAGGCACATGCATGCGCACACTCACACCTAGGGCCAATTTGGCATATCCCATCCACCTACAGCATGTCTTTGGGGCGTGGGAGGAACTGGAGCACCCGGAGGAAACCCACATGACCACAGGGAGGGCATGCAGACTCCGCACAGAAGGCACCCCAACTGAGACTCGAACCAGAGAACCTCTTGCTGTGAGGTGGCAATGCTAACTGCTGCACCACCGTGGCCACCCAATAAACCTAATCGCACTATCTGTCCTATTATCTCTTTGTTGATATTGTAGCAATGAAGACCTGTTATGGCTCGATACTAAATGATTAGTTTTAATAATATGGTCCATTTTTATAACCTCGATCACAAAGCCTATTAACTAGGTCATTTTGCTGTAATTTTAATGTTTCTTCAGAAGAGCAAATCCTACAAATACGTAAAAATTGAGATTTGGGCATATTACAATTTTGCAATCACTGAATCCCCAAATGATGTCAGTATATTCCAGGATGGTCTCACACAGACCAGCGACTGGTGTATTAATCACAGTATGAAACTCAATGCAAAGAAATTCATCATCATTCCCTTCAGCACAAAGAAATGTCCCTTCACTCTATCAAATCAATAACTATACCCTAAGTACCCTTGAAGTGGTAAGGGACCTGGGATCACAGGTTGACTGCAACCTTAACTTCGACCACCGCATGTCTACTGTTGTAAGGAAAACTTTCCACATAGCTCACTTGATTCATAAAGGCATCACCTTGAGAACAAAAGAAGTTGTAACCCCCCTATACTGTGCACTTATCTGGCCCATAATTGAGTATCGCAGCCCATTTGGTATGTGCCATACTAAGCACCTACAGCAATTAGAGAGACCTCAGAGATTTCTAACAAAGAAGATCAAGGACCTCCAGCATGTGCCTTACACAGACCGACTAAAACCCCTGTCACTATACTCCCTATCATATAGACTTCTTAGGGGAGACTTATGCCTGGCTTGCAGGGCAACCTAAGACCGAAACCTAATGAACTTATTGTATATCCATGAATCAAATGGGCCTAGGGCTACCCTTTCCAGGGAATTAAATATAGCCTTTGACTTAAATAGGACATGCTGGGACTGCCACTTCTTCGGAGCAGGCTACCAATTCATGTGAAACAGGGCACCTCTGTGACACTGTTCAAGAGGAACCTGGATGAGTGAATGGGGCACCATAAATTCTTACCTTAGATAGTGATTAGATAAATGATTAAATTAACCTATAGCACAGAGGATTAATGCTCTGAACTGTTAATGGGCTGTCTCCTATAAAATGTAAGGTACAGGGTTTGATTCCTTCTGCCCCCTTTTATAAATAAATAGGACATGCTGGAGGGACAGATTCATAACCCAGAGGCTCCCTTCACTCTGGAATAAAATCCCAGTCCAGGTTAGGCAGAGTCCCTAATTGACTCTCTTCAAGAGGAATCTTGATGAGTGGATGGGAGATTGTAGGATTACCCCGGGTATCACTTCTGTGTCACTGTTAGACAGAGGCACAGTATAATAACCTCAAAAAAGGGCATAGCAAAATGAATTTAAAATGGGTGGCGAAAGCCAAACACACTCTGGCTAGGCTTATAAATGCCCTAGGGCAGATAGCCTAGTATGAACCTATGAACCTATGAACCTATAAAATAGTGGCCACAACCCACCTGGACATGGGTAGTTATCATTAAATACAGTCTTGGGTATTGACTTGTATCTGTATGGTATTACATTGGGTAGAAACAGCTAGGCATGAAATGACCTCCGGTTCGATAGCCTAGTAATCTCCTATGATCCTAGGATCCTATGATAAAACTCTACATAAGGCAGTTGTTTTCCTGCTTCTATCTTACAACTCCAATCTAACAGCACTACGAGCACTACAAATAGCATGAGTCTGGTAATTAGCAGTTACTATTGAAATAAACAGGAATGCATCCTTATAACTAAATGAAATAAATGAAGTAGTAATTAAAGTAATAATAGAAGGGGATATTACTGAAAGGTATATTGTAGTGGATTCAGTGTTACACAAGGTAATGAGCATTGCCGTGATACACCTAAGTGGCAACAGCACTGCATGTTATCTTAAGGTAAACCACGATACAACATTTTACAATGTGTATAAAAAGTATGCTTCTTTACGTCAAACTTACCATAACAGTAGAGTTAACTATACGGGTTATATCCTGCCAAGGGTATGCACCTTCCACTTGCCAAATTGTCAAGCAACTTAAGCTGAGCTGTCTAAAAGATAAGTTTGAGCACGAAGCTCTTCAGAGCTTTCCTGCCAGCATAGAGAAGGACACTGAGTACTGATAGGACAATTCTAGGAACACCAAAAAATAAATGTCCACACCCTGGCATAGGGAGGGAATGGCTACTTCAGCAATGATCATTCGGACATCTACTGCTGCAGTAAGTTCAGCTTACACAAGTGTACTCTGTCCATCACATTGATCTCTATTGCAATACGGGTATAGATTACCATAGCTAACTACATTTAAGAGATGGAAGAAGAAGAGCACCGGAAGGTCTCCTGACCTGTTGGCGTCTCCTTGTTTTGGGGAAGTTTCAGATGTTTTTATGGAACCCCCTTGCCATTTCTTCTTAAATGTCTGTGTAACTGAATTTTGTTGATACTATTTATTTTGTTTTTTGCCAAAACTGGATGAGGAGATAAAAAAAAAAAAAAAACTCTTGGACAATTTAGAAAAGGAGAGCTGAAAAAACTTACAGATTCCCTGGATCAACTTGCCCCTTTCATCTTACTTTTTGGTCACCTCTGCAGCACAGGGAACAAGTACCAAATCTCTAAGAGAAAATTTAAAATGTGGGAGGTTATGAGAAGGCAGCCATACAAACCTCCTCAAAACAGAAGTAGCGTCCTTAGCCCTGAAAGAAGAATCAACAGACTTATATGTGCAGTGCAAACAATGGTAGTCACCTGTATAGAAGAAACTAAATTATTTAAAGCAGGTTTTTCCTCACAAAAAGAAACTGCAGATAAAACATTATTCAAAACAAACTTTAACATATGGACCTCGCAATTAAAAATTCTGCAAATCAAAGTTGTAGAAGTATGTGTTTTTTTTCCTATACCTATCAATAATTTCCCCACCCTTATCAGAAAGAATAGGATTGGAAATAACTAAGTACTTAGCATCAGTGAGATCAACTGAGGCTGTAGCTGCTGGTTAAGTTTTGGGAATAGTGTATAAAATTGTAAAAGACTGAGGAACTTTAGTTTGCTTGTAAGTCTGGTAATTTTCTAAAAATTTCGAGCTTTTCTGTCCGGGCCGCTGCTGAAAATGGGTCTTGTGACCCAGTCAGACTATCCCAGTTAAAAAATGTTAAATAAATAAATAATAAAATAACTTTATACATACTATTTACCTTTCTAGGGGCAACTGACTAACTATCAGGAAAATAGCAGGCAGTAAGACATGTACCTTGAATAGATGACAGAACAGGAGGACAGGGTGTAAGTTCTGAAAAATCCTTATGTAACAATTCGTAGTAATTTCTGAAGGACTGAGAAACCTCAGTGTTCTCCCACCAAAAACATTGGTACATACTAACAACAGTCTCAGAGAAAGAGACCTCTCCCCCCAGAAGGAGAATCAGAAATCAAGTTCTCCTCTGAGTTTGAATCAGAAATCTGAGGACAAATCCCTGTATATGTCCCTACATCATCTTATTCAGATTTAGAATCTTGAGTCTCTTCAGTTAAAGAGGGATCCTGTTTTCTTTACCAGAAACTACTATACAAGAAGGGTTGATAGCTTGAATTAAACCCCAAGCCAGTCCCAGTAAACTACTCCCTCCAAAGAAATTGAGGTGGAGTAGATACGTTCTTGGTTTTCTGTTTCATTTTGACCTGAAAAGTAGGGCCAGCTATGTTGGTAATGGCAACAACTGCTTCCCTAGGGAAGGACACAGTGTTTTGATACAACAGGAAAACCTTCTGTGTTCCCTCTCACAAGACCTACAGGAGTTGCTTTTCTTTGTTCACTGAGGGGACCCCAATCGTTGCAGATGACATAGCTAACCCCTGGTCTGTAGTGGCTGTAGGTGCTACACCAGAAGGATCCGGGATAAAATTGAGTGGTCTGAGGTACAACAAATGACCACGATAGAATCAGCCACATGCAATTGAGGAAAATTGCTAGCCTGCTGTGATGGTAAAGACTTTGCTTAACTTCTTCGTTTTGTGACTGGAAGAAGGTCTGACTATGGGACCAGTAGTCTGATCCATGGTCAAGTTGAATATGGTGTCTGTTTCCTGGGGAAGACAAGCAATTACTAGTAAATACCAGTCCACAAAAGTTAAAGAAGTATGCCAGCCCCAGAAAACTAAAAGAAAAATAATTTTTCCAGAGAAAAATGTACCCAGTTACTTTACTTTGCACTATTTTTAAACTGACAGAAAAAATGAGTGCTGTTTTTAAAAGTACATTACAGTCCTGTGGCAGTCCATTCAAATACAACACTCCTAGTTTTAAAATAACTTTCCTGAAGAGAAAAATAATAAAACATCAACAAAATTAAGAAAATTGAAGGATTTTTCCACAGAGGGAGCTTATCTGCCCAGCAAAGGACAGCAGACCATTGAGCCGTAAAAACCTCAGAGGACAGTACTCTTTGGTGGCAGTAAAGCTCTAAAGAGCTTTGCACCCAAACATGTCTTTTAGTCAGTTCACGCTGAGCTACTTCACAGTTTGGGCATGTGAAATGTGGAATTATATAACTCATGTAGCTAATGCTACTGCAGAAGTGATCAATTTGATGCTATACTCTTTTATTAAAAAAAAAAAAAAAAAACACAGAATATACATTATTCACAATGTCATTGAAGTGGAGCTTTGACCTAAAACAGGACACAGCATTTTTAAATGCCAGTAAAAAGCAGCACTTAACATTGCATTCCTCAATTAAAGTGATAGTACAGGCATTGCTCATAACTTAGAGGTAATGTGTACTGACAAACCCTGTTTAGAGATTAAAGATGGGTGGGAGTCCCAAGATGAGCAGTAGCATTATGCATTAGACTTTAAACAGAATTAACATACATTATTTTAAAACAATTCAGAAAAGCAGTATGTAGCATTAGAGCATCTTTCCACTGAATCCGTGGCATACCATACATTGCTCCATAACTGTTCATACTGGATCCTCCTGTTATGACCCAACTATGTCCAATATCCTCGCAAATAAATTCAGTGCCAACACTTCACCCCGGGACTTATATACAAAGCCCCAAGATTATGAAGGTGTTACTTCTCCAATTATCTCTAAATATTGTTTACTGAAATTGCTAACCAGGACAAAAAATACTTCTTTAATAGTACCTGACAATATAGCTGGTTTCTTAATTAATAGTATTAGACATTCATTTGTAGTCACATGTCTCAAACTGTTTAACCATAATTTTAGCTACTGATTTTGTCCCTAATGAGTGGTACACTGCAGTGATAATTCCCCTCCATAAGAGTGGCCTTACAACTGACCCTGGCAATTACAGACATATCAGCTTTACAAACCTTATTTGCAAACTCATGTGATGTATCATAACTGACCTTATAAACTGTGATTTAGAGAATTGTGTTATATTTTACCCAGCAGTTTGGTTTTGTGAAGGCTAGATGATGTCTGTTCAATCTGATACATTTTTTGAAAGGTTTACAGAGGCTATAGATGGTAGCCATGCAGTCCACACAATGTATCTTGATCTGGTTAAGGCCTTTGGCATAATTTCCAATGCTGGTATCATAGAAATGGTAAATGCTTTAAAATTCAGCCCATATGTGGTAAGATGATAGCGAACTAGTTGAAAGACAGAATCCACAAAGTGTAAATTGCATGTGCCTCATCAGAAAGTATGAAAATTACCAGCAGTGTCACTCAAACCTCTGTGCTGGGACCTCTTCATTTTTGTATTTACTTCTCAGATCCCCAAAGAGAGATCCAAGGCCTCTTGTTACCAAAATTTGTAGATGACTGTAAACTGGGGATTGTTGTTATGTTACCCAGAGACACCCAAACCCTCCAGAATCAACTCACCATATTAAAGTCTTGGTGTTCTAAAGCTAGAGCTAAACAAAACAGTAAAAAGTGCAGTCGCATCGCTTTTGATATATACCTCCTCCTGTCATCATGCTCTCTAGACAACACATGTCTACAAAATGGAAATGCAGTTAGGGGCTTAGACATTTGGGTTTCTAGCTCTCTCTCTTTTGACCATCATGTAACAATAGATGACAGGAAATCCTTTTATCTAGCCTGGTTAATTGCCAAAGGAGTATCATAAAGTTATAATCAGGAAACTACTCGCTCATACACAGCATTGATCAGGCCAATTATCAAACAGAACACTTCCTTTACAATGTTTCTTTGTGAATAAGTAAAGCAGTTAGAAAATCCTCAAAGGTTCCAAACCCAAAATATCACCGACCTTAAGTCCCTGAGCAATGAAGACAGGCTGGAAGCTCAGTTTGTTTATTCAATGTCTTATAAACATTTGAGGGGTGATCTCTGTCTCACCATGCCATTAGAGACCCTATTGTTCAGGGCTTCCTGTTTCTTGGCAAGTCCAATATCTTCAATAATACTAGAACATGGGACCTAAATCTTTACCAAGAGATGAATAAAACATGATGGAAGGGCAAGTTTATAACCTAATACCTCCCAAAACATTGTAATCAACTTCCCTGCATGTTAAGTAGTTCTACTCACATTCATCCTTTAAACATATGGGTACCCACAAATGTATTTATTTATTTAAGTTTGATGACTGGGGAAGTCCACTGGGCCATAAAGAGCCCCTTTTCAGTGGAGGCCCGGGGAGAAAAGGTCCAAGACATTGCAAGTTAAATGTTACAAAGAGTTCATACAGAACAATTAAACATTACAGAAATATAATACATTATGTAATAAGCACTTAGAGAGTTAACATTGAAAACATGAGGATTACTAGACCTTTGCAGGTCAGGTAAACTCCGCATTAACAGAAGAACATTATGTGACTTAAGCTCTAAGTGAGTTAACTTTTAAACCATAGCTACAATCAGCTTTTTGGTTAGATGAACCATTTTTCATGGAAGAAGCACCAAACTATTTGTTATTGCATGTATAGTACATTAGATAACAGAGAAATTCAGTCCCAGGTAGGGGATGAGAATGTTTTAGGATGACAAGAGGCAATAATAGTGATAACAGGTGATGATTTCTGTGCAGGGAAGAAAGAAAGGGTAGAGAGGGGTTTACGTTGGAGCGTGACATGGGCATTCCCATTTAGCTGTTAGATGAGAGAATAGCTGAGATTTGAAATTAATATGGTTTGGTAGGTTGTGTATGTGAGGGGGGAGAGAGTTCCATAGTTTATCTAAGGAGTAGGAAATTAGTAGATGACCAGGAGGTCATATGGGTTTGTGGACCAGAAGGAGATTTTGGTTTGTGGATCTGAGTGGGCAGTTGGGTATATAGGCTTTTAAGGATGTAGCGAGAGATGGGCAGTTTGTAGGTTTAAAGATGAGCTTATGGGCAATGGTGAGTTGTAGGTAAATGAGGTAGTTGGGTAGTCCAAGCCAACTGAGGGAGAGGAGGCAGTGGCAGTGGTGGGATGAGTATTTTGAATTGGTTGCAAATTTGCAGATTTTATGGTAGCAGCATTCAAGTTTGGAACATAAGCCAAGGTGGAGATTAGTAAATAGAGGGGCACCATGCATAAGGGAGGGGAGCAGGAAGGTGGATGCTAGGGTTTGTTGGGTAGACGGGCTGATGAAGTGGTTGTGCCTGTAGAGGAGGCCAATCTTTAGGTGTTTTTTTTTTATTGCAAAGTGGATGTGGGTATCAGATTTTAGTTCTTCATCTATGATGATGCTGAGAAGCTTTGTCGTGGGAACAATTTCAAGGAGGGTGTTGTTCTGGCTCTGTATGGTGAAAGAGGTTTTGTCAATAATGGAGTATTTGGAAGGGGAAAGTAACATTCATTTGTTTTTTTTCGGCATTAAGAGCCAAGTGATTGGACTGCATCCATGATTATGTTGTGGAGAAGGCTAAATGTATTTCTGCTAGGAGCTCAGAGGGAGAGAAGGCTGAACAGATGATTGTTGAGTCATCTGCATATTGGATGAGAGACAATTCTGGGATGGAGTGGTGGAAGTTGTTAATGAATAGGTTAAACAGTAGAGGGCCAAGAACAGAGCCTTGAGGGATGCCGGTGGATGTAGGTAGGAAGGGGGAGGTTGAAGTTTTCCATTGGACAGCTTGATGGTGGTTAGACATGTATCTGGAAAACCAGGCTATGGTGGTAGGAGACAAATGTAGGATGGAGAGTTTGGATATGAGTAGGGTGTGAGAGATGGTGTCAAAGGCTTTTGACAGATCTAGGAATAGTGCAGATACAAATTTGCCTAAGTCGCGGTCATGGTTGATGGTTTCCAGAAAGGAAAGAAGGGTAGTCATGGTGCAGTGGCTGGGGCGGAAGCCATGTTGGGTAGGGGATAGGAGGTTGTTTTGGGTTAGGTGTGTCATGAGTTGTGCTTGAATGGTTCTCTCTAGAATTTTAGAAAGGGGGGAAAGGATAGCAATAGGCCTGAAATTGGTGGTTTCAGAATTTTTGCCACCTTTGTGGAGGGGGATGATGTAAGCATGGCACCAGATAGAGGGGACATATGATTCTTGAATGGATCTAGTTATGATAACTGAGACAGACTAGGTGATGCTATCTGCTGATTGCTTTAGGAAGGTAGGTGGGAGGTTGTCAGGTGCATTGCAACAGGGTTTGAGTTTGAGAAGTCTTTTAATGGTGGATGTGGAAATGGGGTAAGGCAGAACGGTCTGGAAGAAGGTAGTTGATTAGGGTGGAGGTTGTGGTGGAAGGGGCTGGAGGAGGGGTGTGGGAAGGAGGGGGATAGTTTGCCTATGCAGTCTATGAAGAATGAGTTAAAATGCGCGGCTGTGTCAAGGTCGGAGAGCATGGGATTAGGGCAGGAGTTATCTTTACTACCAGGGTGCAAAATGGATGATATGGAGCCCCAGAATTTTTTGGGATTTGTTGAGTGCAAGGACTGGAGTTTGGAGTAGTGGGCTTTACGGTCTATAGTTATAAGCTTTTTTGTGTAGATTCGGAGTTGCTTAAATTCTAGGAGGGAGTTGGGTTTTTATGTTTTTGATATTGTTTCCATTTTTTGTCCCTATGTTGTATGGCAAGTTTAGCTTCATTTGATAACCATGGGCAGGGATTGGTTTTGATGCATTTTGTTCTAGGGGTGGGGCTTGTTGGTTGAGGAGGATCAGGAATGAGTGGTTAAAATAGGATACATCATCATCTAGTGGAAGGGTTTTAGCGGGGAACTGTCAGTGAGCTTTAGGCATTGTGAGAAAGCTTGAGGGTTGAAAGAGAAGAGGTTGCGGGTTTGAATGTAATGGTGTTGTTTTTGCAGCAGAGATGGGAACCAGTTTGCGAAGGCAGGTAAGTGATCACTGACAGGATCTGGTATAATTCCTGCAGAGGTGATAACACTTGGGTGAGTTGTTAGGATCCAGTCAATGATGGTTTCAGAGGTGCCATCTTTATTTGGTCTGGTTGGTGAATCAATTAGTTGGGAGAAATTGGGCAGGTTGATAGTGTGGGATGGGGCATCAGAGTTTAAAGTGGCCCAGTTGATGTTGGTGTCATGCAGGATGTAGGTTTTGTAAACCAGATAATAATAATAATAATAATAATAATAATAATAATAATAATAATAATAATAATAATAATAATAATAATATGTAAATTTGTTCCAGAATTGACCATTATAGACCTCGTGGAGAAAGGAGGTGTTACCTGAGGGAGAGTACTGGCAAGTTAAAAATGGTCATGAGACCCAGTGACCTTGGAATATCTACAAATCTATTTGGCCTTGCATTTTTTTAAATAATTGGTTAAAAAAGACAGCTTGCTATCAGCATTATAACAGAGTGTGTATGTTGATAAGTGCTATTCTGAGACACTGGATCTGTGCATTTAAATATATGTTCAAAAACAAATGAAAGAGACAGACAGACAGAGGGCAGCACATCATGATTCATTCTGACTGAAAAAGGCAATTAGCTAACATTCAGCAGTAAGATGTATGAAACTCTAACATCACAGGCCTAAAATCCTTGAGCTACCAAGAAAGGCTGGATACCCTACACTACTGAATTACCAAAATAAATAAACAGTACACACATTAGTTGGAATTCTGTTGGAGTGGAGGTGTATTAAAGTGAGATTTAGCATCAAAATGGCCACGGGAAGAAACATATAGTAATGTATCATGAGTACGATTAAAAATCAAAAATAAGCTACACTTGTGAGGTGTTTGTAGAAATGGGCCTAACTGTAACAGTGCATTCAGAGGTGTACAGCAATTGTTACTCACACCTAAGTACTGTTAGAGTGGGTCTATATTATATCCTCGAATGCTTAAAAAAACGAACGCTGGTTGATCAAACTTATTTTTGCGAAACTGCAAAATATCGAAGCAGCAGAAACTCGATTTTTTTCCTAGGGAAAGAATTTGGTTGCCCGTTTCTGTTGCTTCGGTATTTTCAGTATTATGATGGAAAGTTATCGGTCGGATTCAGGTAAGTGTGCGATTGTGTGGATGTGAGTGTTAGGGTAATTTAGGTGAGTAAGGATTAGAGCTCGGGTTAGGTGTGTGTGCAATTGAGTGGACATGAGGGTTAGGGCAGATTTAATTGAGTTAGGATTAGGGAGCGGGTGAGGTGAGTGTGCGATAGTGACGGACCTTAGGGTTAGGGTTAAGGTAAGTGGGTAGTTAGTGGTGTGTGCATAGTTTAGTGTAGGGTTAGGTATCATATTTTAGGTGTAAGTGTGTGGATTTATGTCTGTTTGGTGTGCTTGTGTTGTGTGTATGTGTTTTGGATCAGCGATTTTTTTCCCTGGGAAAAAAATCGCTGATCTGACAGTTCGAGATTGTAAGCTTTCACTTAAATTAGGTCGATCAATCAGCGTTCACTTTTTTAAGCATTTGATGATATAATATAGACCCATTAGAGTTGGGTCTAATGCAAGGGATGTTTCTTCCATCTCAACTGTCCCTGAATAGCTTGCCTTATATTTTTGTTCTGCCATTCTGTAATTAACTTACTTTAGTAAATGACAGCAATATTTAAAAACTGCTCCTGACTTTCTTCCTAGTATATTTGCATACTGGGTGACAGTACTCACTAAGCAATTACTGGCTTTCAAAACCAATAAACACTTCAGGATTTTTTTTTTCATGTAACGGGTAGATCATGGAGTTGATAAAGCTCCATACACTGCAAAGAATTAAGATTTGGTCTCACCAATCCTAACCAATTATTCACTTTTCATGTGTATTTCTTGGCATCCTTGTCTCACGCATACAATAATATGGTTACAATTGGAGAGACCAGATCATAATGATATATGGGTCTACCTGAGAAGACCGACAAGCGAAATCAATGACAATGAGATGACCGACACCGGAAGACTGACAAAGGAAATACCCGGCAAGTGGAAATCCCAACGCCGAAAACACTGACATGCGAACCGAGCATGACTGTGTAAGGGTGCGATAGTGATGGACTTTAGGGTTAGGGTTCGGGTAAGGTAAGTGTGCAATAGTGATGGACTTTAGGGTTAGGGTGCATGTAAGGTAAGTGTGTGATAGTGATGGACTTTAGGGTTAGGGTGCGGGAAAGGAAGTGAGCAATATTGACGGACCTTAGGGTTAGGGTTTGGGTTAAGGTTAGTGCATAGATAGTTGTGTATGTAAGGTTTAGTGTAGGTTTATCAGGTTTTTGGTGTGCTTGTGTTGTGTGTGTGTTTTTTGGAACGGGGAATTTGTTTTGTTTTTTTGACTTTCGGGATTCTGCTTTGTCGGGCATGGGAACTTTTGTGTTTTTGCACTTTTGTTTTTGTGGTGTTGGTGATCTCGTTGTCGGCCTATTGAGCTTTCGGTGTTGTGAACAGATCCTTTTTATCTAAACAAGTTAATGATCTCATCAATTAGGTAAAATTGTTAGTTGCCTTGACAACATATTGGCACAGCCTACTATTATAAAATAGATTAAAACAGAATGAACTAATAATTCAGAAAATAATAAAAATGCAAATACTAAAACTGTCTCAATTTATACTAAAAAAGTTTTTATGTGTAAATACAAAAACTTATATAACACAAGTGTAAAAAAGTGCGTATACTACTTAAACCATAAATCTAAATCTTAAAAATTTAATATTCATTGGTTCTCAATTAAATGTTTTATACACTAAAAAGTCAATAATTAAACAAACACTACATTAAATTAAAAATGTCCTACCTCAAAAGCCTAATTATATTGCCATATTGTAAGATTTAAACAGTTCTGTTGTGTTATGTTGTTATCTGTCCAAAGTTAAGAGCTTCAACAGACTTTTGATAGATACACTGTCGTTTATCCCTGGAGGCATGTGAGCCCTTGTTCTCATTTGCCACTTCAATTCGTCTATTTCAATCAAAATTTGCCAGGGTCCCCCTCGAATGTTTTCAACTCTCTGTTGTAAAACTGTAAACTTAAAGGTGTGGCTAGGAAATTCAGAGCAATGTTTAGCTAGAGCATTGTTAAGATCTTTTATTTATTGCATAACAGTGTTCATATATTCGCTGCCTGAAACGACGCTCTGTTTTCCCAATGTAAAACGCATGGCAAGAGTTGCATAATGCAGCATATGTCACACCTTTAGTTTCACAGTTGTGTTTGCCAGTTATTTTGTATGTGTTGTTGTTCATAACCACCTGGTTACCGACCAAAATATGTTTACATTGTGGGCATGAACCACGTTTGGACATTCCATTAATTCTCCCAGAAACAGTCCTACTGTTGTAATTACTTTCTAAAAGGGCCTTAAGGTTGTGGCCACGTCTATATGTTATTCTGGGACTAGAACCCAGAGTTCTAGATAGTGTGTCATCATTCTTGATGAGGGCCCAGTTTTTATTTAGTACCTCTCCAATGAACCAAAAATCCAAGGAAAATGTATACAGAAAGCTAGTTTCATAACCTACACAATCAGTATTTTTGTTTAAAGGATCGTCAGGTACACTAGCCGATGCGTTAATGGCTTTTGAGGTAGGACATTTTTAATTTAATGTAGTGTTTGTTTAATTATTGACTTTTTAGTGTATAAAACATTTAATTGAGAACCAATTAATATTAAATTTTTAAGATTTAGATTTATGGTTTAAGTAGTATACGCACTTTTTTACACTTGTGTTATATAAGTTTTTGTATTTACACATAAAAACTGTTTTTTTAGTATAAATTGAGACAGTTTTAGTATTTGCATTTTTATTATTTCCTGAATTATTAGTTCCTTCTGTTTTAATCTATTTTATAATAGTAGGCTGTGCCAATATGTTGTCAAGGCAACTAACAATTTTACCTAATTGATGAGATCATTAACTTGTTTAGATAAAAAGGATCTGTTCACAGCATTCTAGCTGTTTGTCTGAGGAAGGCTAGGCACTGTCCTGGTTGAAAGTGTGATTTATAATAAATAGCACTAATTTTTTCTGGCCGGCTTTTATTGTGTTCCTTTTCGCTTTTAAAAGTTTGCTGTTATTTGTTGATTGTCGTTTTGAGCTTTCGGTGTTGTCAGGTAGACCTGTATATATATATATATATATATATATATATATATATATATATATATATATATATTTATAAGCATTTTGCAGAAAAGTTTGTTGACAGAGAGCTGGAGTTAATGTAGTGCATCAAAAAAGCTGAGACAACCAAGGCTTTTGAATTAAATCACAATTTCAGAATAGATTAAGTGGAAGTCTGGTGGGGTGTCAGCTACTGTGGGAAAACAGGAACAATCAGGACTAGAAAGATTATTTTCACATTCTCCTTCTGATGGTAAGTTTAAGCTATATTAAGTAGCATAAAAAGAATAAGTACTTTATTCAAAGGCAATGCCCCATGTCTCCCATTCAAAGGCAATGCCCCATGTCTCCCATTCAAAGGCAATGCCCCATGTCTCCCATTCAAAGGCTATGCCCCATGTCTCCCATTCAAAGGCAATGCCCCATGTCTCCCATTCAAAGGCAATGCCCCATGTCTCCCATTCAACATTCAAAGGCAATGCCCCATGTCTCCCATTCAAAGGCTATGCCCCATGTCTCCCATTCAAAGGCTATGCCCCATGTCTCCCATTCAAAGGCAATGCCCCATGTCTCCCATTCAAAGGCAATGCCCCATGTCTCTCATTCAACATTCAAAGGCAATGCCCCATGTCTCCCATTCAAGGGCAATGCCCCATGTCTCCCATTCAACATTCAAAGGCAATGCCCCATGTCTCCCATTCAAAGGCAATGCCCCATGTCTCCCATTCAAAGGCAATGCCCCATGTCTCCCATTCAAAGGCTATGCCCCATGTCTCCCATTCAAAGGCAATGCCCCATGTCTCCCATTCAAAGGCAATGCTCCATGCCTCCCATTCAAAGGCAATGCCCCATGTCTTCCATTCAAAGGTTATGCCCCATGTCTCCCATTCAAGGGCAATGCCCCATGTCTCCCATTCAAAGGCAATGCCCCATGTCTCCCATTCAAAGACAATGCCCCATGTCTCCCATTCAAAGGCTATGCCCCATGTCTCCCATTCAAGGGCAATGTCGCATGTCTCCCATTCAAAGGCAATGCCCCATGTCTCCCATTCAAAGGCTATGCCCCCTGTCTCCCATTCAAAGGCTATGCCCCATGTCTCCCATGCAAAGGCAATGCCCCAAGTCTCCCATTCAAAGGCAATGCCCCATGTCTCTCATTCAAAGGCAATGCCCCATGTCTCCCATTCAAAGGCAATGCCCCATGTCTCCCATTCAAAGGCTATACCCCATGTCTCCCATTCAAAGGCTATACCCCATGTCTCCCATTCAAAGGCTATGCCCCATGTCTCCCATTCAAAGGCTTTGCCCCATGTCTCCCATTCAAAGGCTATGCCCCATGTCTCCCATTCAAAGGCTATGCCCCATGTCTCCCATTCAAAGGCAATGCCCCATGTCTCCCATTCAAAGGCTTTGCCCCATGTCTCCCATTCAAAGGCTATGCCCCATGTCTCCCATTCAAAGGCTATGCCCCATGTCTCCCATTCAAAGGCTATGCCCCATGTCTCCCATTCAAAGGCAATGCCCCATGTCTCCCATTCAAAGGCTTTGCCCCATGTCTCCCATTCAAAGGCTATGCCCCATGTCTCCCATTCAAAGGCTATGCCCCATGTCTCCCATTCAAAGGCTATGCCCCATGCACCACTCTAGTTACTATTATCGTCTCCATTGTTATCAAACCTTAAGGAAGGACAATCACCTACCAGTTTCCAAATACACTAAACTAATATTGTTCTGTGTGCAGTATTAATTTAGGCTGACACTGCTTTCCATTCATCATTCTTTGAAATATTAAATATAAACTATACTCAATGCACCCAAACAAACAAAATATATCAGTGCACTTAAATACATTTTTTCAGAAGAAAACAAATCGTTATATTTACGACTCTGGTCAAACCACAATTCATATCACTGTACTAGGCACCAAACACTTTCTCACTTTCATAAAAAGCTTTCTAGACAGTATTCTTTTCAGTCACATCACCCAACCAAACAATGACATTCCTCAAGTGTTGTTGCTGACTCACAAAACTGAACACTGCAAAACTGTTAAAGTTCCACTGATGGCATTACAAAAGACTGCAGCGTTATAACAAAGCTAACTATCTCCAATGAAATTAAATGCCATTACTCATGTTATGTTATAGGGCATCCTATATAAGATAATGGTGCAGATTATGTTAGGCTCTGGTTTCACTGGTAATGGTAAACCAAGGTATAGTCCCTCAGATATGTATAGAGTTCAGCTGATAATTAATAAAGAATTCTGTATTTTTTCCTGAATTAAAATTTAGCATTTTATGTGCATTCATATAATTGAAAAAAACATTTCTAGCTCAGTTTTAATTAAATAGCCCGTGATACTCCCATGTAACATCCCAGTTAACAAAAAAGATAAATATATACAACTTCATACTAAAGCTAATGTTTCATTTAATACTTATGGTTACCAAGAGGAAAATAATCACTGTAACTGTAATTATTGGGCACTGTAAAAATCAAAATGTTTTGTTTTTATTTTTTATTAGTGTGCTTCCAATGACCCGATTATTAAACTTAATGATTTAACTCATTTTAATGGAAGGAACCTTCATTCCTAAAGGCATTGTTGCTTTCCCTCTATACTAATTGTCTTCCTTCAGTTATCGCTAGGACTGCTAATTTGTGTCTTTTGTTATTAATCTTCAAATGAAAGAGTAGAAGATCATGCTCTGCTGTCATAGGAAGTTTCTGCATGGAAGGCCACAAGGATCTGGCACATTCAGAATCAGTTACAGCATAAAGATTATAACGCATTGGGATACAGTGCTTCCTGACTTAACAAAGATTATCCAGTTCCTTCTTTCCTCTTCCAAAGAAGGAGATCTAAACCCTAAATACTTGGCATTTTTTACAATTAGAAAGACTGGGTATAGTTTCCACCACATGTTGTTGTAAAGGCACAGTCTAAGTATTTCCTGTGGCTGTGGGGAGCTGAACTTAGAAATGAATATGAATCATCAGCCAAACTTCTATTATACATTCTAAAATAAATCACCACTTCTGGAAAAAGTAGCAGCAATAACATTGATGACACAAAATGTAAACATTTGTCACCAGTTTCCAGCAATTATGAGGTATACAAAACTGGCTTTAAATGTAAATCCCTGAGTTATTTTCAAAACTTTTTATTTATTTATTTTATTTATTTGTAATGAGTGATAGGGGTTTATTTCTGATGTATTATCCAAAACTAAAATTACATGTTTTTGTTTGTTTTCTAAGAAACAATAAAGGGCTATATCCATAAGTCTAATTCATTCAACATTTTTATTGTGGTTAATTTTGGTACATGTTAAGAAAGAAAATATTTTGGTTTATAGATGAATACTAGGCTTTCTGCCTTTGTGGGCCATTTTTTTTAAGTCCAGGCAGTTACTCCATGTGAGAATCAAACTTTGCACCTCATGTTTGTCAGGTAAATCCCTTAACCACTATGCCAGCCTCCCAAACCTTTGGACAATAAGTGATTATATGATTATTTGGGATTGTATTGAACAGTGTATTTCTGTTATCTACTATTGGCTACTCCAGATTAGCATTTGTAGATGATGTCCCTTCCTGGTGCTCTGCCTGTCTGCATACATTACTTTTAGTAGCCTTTCAGAAGATTACAATGATTTCAGTGTAAGAACTTTTGCTGTATTTTCTTTCATGTTGAGAAAACAGTAAAGAAAATGTTACACTGCTTAAAAGCAGTTCAAGTGAAAAAAAATAATTCTAAACACAGACACATGAGCAGCTGCTAAGTGTTTTGGCTAAATAACCTTCATATGTAAAACAACATTAACAAGATGTATTTTATTATATTTTCAGACAAATTACATTTTTGTCTGAAGCTGGTGTGTTATGTTGGAGTACATGTATTTCTGCTCACTGTTATCTTTAAAAGAGTCTACTGCCATAAAGAAAAAAACAATGAAAGACTTGCAACTGCAAGGAAAATTAAGTTGAAGATTACAGACTCTGTTCTAAAGGGACATCTAAACTCCTATAGATGTACAATAATTTTCATTGGCAATCATGTGCAATGAGACGTTTTACTTTTTGTGGATGCTACATTTCAATTCATCATGCAAACAACACTGAAGCAGCAATCATGAAGAAAAAATGAACAATTCCCTTTAAACCTAATAAATCATGAAGTTATGTAATATAGCAATAACCCACGCCTGGATGTGGGCAATGCTCGATTTACCCACGGTTGGTGTGGTTTGGTCATGAGTGGCCAAACAAAGCCAACCGTGGGTAAATCCAGCATTACCCACACCCAGAAGTGGGTTATTGCTATTATACAATGACATTATTTACGAAAAAAAATAATTACTTTTCTTAAATAATGGCTGCCCTTCTGCAGCTATCTGGTATTCTGCAGCACTTCTGATGTATTGCGCATGTGTATGCCTACGCCGTACATCAGAGCTGTGGGCAAAAGCAACAGAGAAAGCAAGATCTCCGTTGCTTTTTACAACCTGTCTCGCTATGGTAAATGGGTTTAACATAGCGAGACAGCTTTAAAAAAAAGCAACAGATAATGTTCTCCTGGGTTAGCGTTATTGGAAAACAAAGGAGCATCCCAAGTTGGCGAGACACTTCCTGTATAACACTGGGCCTCACAGCACTCCTGAGCAGTCCATTCTTTCTCTGTATTCTTCATCCTGTCAAGCATTATAGGTTCATAGGTAGGTACTAGGCGAATGGCCCTAGGGCCTATATAAGCTTAGCCAAAAAAAGTACCCCGGGTTCTCCACCCAGGAATATTATTTTCCTGGGCCCCTGTCAAGCAGTGCCAGAGAAGTGATCCCTGGGGTGAATTTCCTTTTCCCTATCCAATCATAACACACACACACACACACACACACACACACACACACACACACACACACACACACACACACACACACACACACACTACACCACACTAAAATAGTCATATCATGAGCTTGTAAGTACTACTGCAGTTACTTATGTTATATTGGTTTATTTACTTATTTCCCCACTCACTGACCATGGATTAGGGGGTAGAATAATTTTACTTTGTGCGTGTGTGTGTGTGTGTGTGTGTGTGTGTGTGTGTGTGTCTGAATGAATGTGTTGTTACATTAAAAGTAGGGTTAAAAGTAGAGAATAAGGTCTTTCTTTGTGTCTTTTGGCTTTTCCCGTTTAGGGGTCGCCACAGCGGAACTCCAGTCCGCTAATGATTGGCAGTAGATTTTTACGTACTGGCTTGCCGGGCCTAACGCACAACCTTCA
Organism: Protopterus annectens; assembly: GCF_019279795.1. NCBI lineage: Eukaryota > Metazoa > Chordata > Ceratodontiformes > Protopteridae > Protopterus > Protopterus annectens. The sequence continues at coordinate 1,661,104,765 of NC_056739.1, forward strand.
GCGAAGGCACGCCCATTCATGCATGTCGCCACACAGAAGTGAAATGGTTTAGTGGCATCATTATTTCATTTGATTCAACAGATTATGACATAAAAATCATTGCATTGTGAGTTGTACACTTCAGAGTTACTATGTAAGTTTGAAGAGAACACCTACTTTGCACATTTTTCATTATCTTTCAGCAGTAGAATTGCCATCTGTGCAGGAGATCAGAGTGGATATGGCTATGTGTATTTTTGCTGAAGTGTGAACTGACGTGCTTTGTTTGGTCATAACTTTGTGTGTTGAGTAATTTTTTCAGACCATCAATTACTCATTTCATTCAGAGCTAACTTCTTCCAGGATCCCTACACTTGCAAACTAGTGTTAACAAATATGACTTCAAAGACAAGATAGTTTGCACCATTTGGGAAACTGAAATAACAGGGATCATATTGCTATTTCTCATAGCAGAAGCATTGAGTTTATTTATAACAAACTATATATTTGAAACTAATGCAACGTCTTTTCTTGATGAGTTAATATATGTCCTTAAAAAGTGGAAGTCTATCTCTGTTTAGCTAAGTAATACTGTTAATATATGTTTTCCAAAGTGTAGTAAACGCAATAAGTCCAAAGGCTGGGAAAGAAGCGAACCAAGCCAAAGATAGCTCACTTAAAACTTTATTTGAAAATAAAACAAAAATAAATGTCATCAAGCACTTTTGCTTGGATAAATACCAGGCTTTGTCAAGATAACTTGTTTTAAAAATCACAGGTTTAAATACTACATTAAATAAAATCACATGACCAGTGTCTCGTAAATTAGGTAATTAAAATAATCAAATAATTCATTGAATCACTAAAAACAAGCCAAATAAGTTGAATAAGCTGTCTGAAACCAATTCAGTTATAAATAATAACAATACTTTTAAAACCTATTTAAGAACAAGCAAATGCTGGGAACCTCGTTAACCAACTACAAAAACTGCTTGTTTAATGTAAGTAAATAAAGTTTTGTGGAATCCCAGAATGTGTGTTCAACGCACATTGTGTAAAAATGAACAAAAAAATATAAAAAGTAAAAAATGATGAATAAAATAAACAAATAAAGTTATTGAATAAAACTATTTTTAGTAAAATACTACTTACAGGTGTGGTGCATGCAAGCAATGTCCTTATATATTTAATGACAGCTCACTATTCATCCCCTCCAGAAGGTTTAAATTTAGAGCTGAGTATTATTACAACTGTGGGGTGAAAGGGGTTGTTTACTTGGGTTTGTGCACACAATGTTGTAGTTTTTATGTGGGCAAAACTGAAAGAACCCTTAGAAGAAGGATTTATGAGCACCTCTATGACATTTCTAAAAAGAAAGACACTGATGCCTTTTATAAACATCTTGGTGTATGCCCCAATATGCAGCTTAAATTCATGGTCCTTGAGCAAGTACCGCAGGATAGTAGAGGAGGTGACTGGGAGGCTCGGCTTGAGTATAAAGAATTGCTATGGCAGCTGAAATTGAATGTCACTAAGCCCCCGGGTCTTAATGATTGTGTTAGTATTTCAAGTGTTCTGAAATTAAGAAAGGCCAAGTTATGATTTTATGTTTGGGTTTGCCCTATACAAAAATAGTTTTATTTAATAACTTTATTTGTTTATTTTATTCATCATTTTTTACTTTTTATATTTTTTTGTTCATTTTTACACAATGTGCGTTGAACACACATTCTGGGATTCCACAAAACTTTATTTACTTACATTAAGCAAGCAGTTTTTGTAGTTGGTTAACGAGGTTCCCAGCATTTGCTTGTTCTTAAATAGGTTTTAAAAGTATTGTTATTATTTATAACTGAATTGGTTTCAGACAGCTTATTCAACTTATTTGGCTTGTTTTTAGTGATTCAATTAATTATTTGATTATTTTAATTACCTAATTTACGAGACACTGGTCATGTGATTTTATTGAATGTAGTATTTAAACCTGTGATTTTTAAAACAAGTTATCTTGACAAAGCCTGGTATTTATCCAGGCAAAAGCGCTTGATGACATTTATTTTTGTTTTATTTTCAAATAAAGTTTTAAGTGAGCTATCTTTGGTTTGGTTCGCTTCTTCCCCAGCCTTTGGACTTATTGCATTTACTGGTCTAGATTTCTCTTTCTCTTTTTTGGCTTCTTTTCCAAAGTTTACTTTTCTGTTGTTTTTTTGTTTTTCTAGGCTCATATTCCTCACACTTGCAAATTCAAATTTCCAATCCAAATAAATAAAAAAAAACTTTCAGTTTTTTTGTGCGACTCCCATCTATGCTGGATTTCTAGGAAGAAAACAAATCAAAACTCCTGTGTTGGTGGTTTTATGGCACCTGATTTCCATTCTTGTTTTCCAATCATTTCTCTCTCTCTCTGTCAATGTCTCTGTAAATCACAGTAAGGCAAGCTGACAGTATTATAATTAGTGACTTTAAGAAAGGCATATTGTTGTGAATGAGTGGTCTAGCCAAAGAATGTTAAATTCCATGAAAATCCTGTGCTTCTCCAGTACTCATACGATCCAGGTTTAGGATTTAATATCATTTTCCCAAGTGAGCATTGTATTAATTCTCTCTCTCTCTCTCTCTCTAGACATATAAACACAAAATTATATGCCCACATAGATAAATGTACAGAACTGGCAGACCCAAACAGGTCTAAATATAATGGGAATTTACAAACAGACCATGCTGGTAACCCACCAATATAAATAAACTATACAATAAAACAAAAAAAAGTATACAGCAAGTCAGAATGCCATCGTACCAAGGATCACATTAGGAAGTTGACTAAAACCTGAACAATTATATTAGGTCTACTGAACTAACCCATTAACTTAGGTTAGCATTTGAAGATAATGGAAATTACAGGCAGCCCTGGCAGTGCTTTGAATTTACTCTTAATGGCACCACATACTTTAATCCAGATGATGTTGCCAATATACTAACAGACAATTTCCATGCAAATTTTACCCAAGAGAAGACTTGCTAAAGCCCACTTATCCCTGAATCTGTCAGATACCCCTTAGGATCTTTGGATCTTAGGAAGTTACTACGCTATTGGCCCTGAGGCCCTTACAAGCTTAGCCAAGAATGTAGCTCATGTTCCAACAAGTCAGCACCCTGTGCCACTGTCCAGCAGGGACATAGGTGGAATCCCAGGGGTGTATTTTTTCCCAATCCAGTTATCCAGGTTGCGCTTAAAAAGGGTAAATGAGGTACTCTGCTTTACGTGGAGAGAGAGAGTCTATTCCAGAAATGGGGGAGTCTCTGGGACTCAAATCTGTTTCACCAACAAGTCATATTGATGTCACAGTCTAGGTTGAGGTAACATGTGTGGGTTACTTGAGTGTAATTTGACATGCAGATATGCAGCAGTCCCATCAGGGCGGGGTCTAAGATAGTTTTATTTATTTATTTATTTCAGTTTGACTACCGGGGAAGTCCACTGGGCCATGAAGTGCCCATTTTCAGTGGAGGCCCGGGGAGAAAAGCTCCAAGAACAGTATAATACAATATAGGTTACAGAATAAAGCTCCGAGAACAGTATAATACAATATAGGTTACAGAATGCAAATAAAGATTACAAAGAAAAAATACATACAATATAGTTTGTAAAAACAAGTAGGGTTAATACATTTGAGAGTTGCAGAGAACTTGATGGCAGATTTTTTTTTTTTTAAATCAATATTTATATGCTTACAGTCACTTAAAGTCTGTTAGTTGTAGTTATTTTGAGAAATTAGAATACGTATGAGAGTATAGTGGAGTAGGAGTAGGAGTGCTTAGTTAGGGGTCACTATGGAATTTAAGTGGGGTGAAAGCAGGAGCATTTCCATTTGGAGGATAGGTGAAGAAAAAGTTGAGTTTTGAAGGATTCAGTGTTGGGTAAGGTCCTAAGTGAAGTAAGCAGAGAGTTCCATTTTTTACCTAGTGAGAAGGAGAGTAAAAGCTGGCCAGCTGGTCATTTTGGTTTACTAATGGAGATTAGGTTTTGGTTTTCGGATCTCAGTGATCTGTTAGGGATGTATGGAGGAAGGATGTCCTTTAAGGCTGGGCATTTATTAGGGGAAAATATTAGTTTGTGAGTGGTGGTTAGTTGTAGACAGTCTAGGTGATTAGGACATTCTAGCCAGTTCAGTGAACGAAGGCTGTGGTAGTGGTGACTTGATGTTTTGGATTTGGTGGCAAATTTAGAGATGTTATTATAGCAAGCTTTGAGCTTAGAGGTGTTGGTAGCAGACAAGTTGGTTAGGAGAGGGGCTCCATATAGAAGGGAAGGTAGGAGGAAGGATGTTGCCAGGGTATGCCTAGTGGAGTTTGAAAGGAAGTGATTGTTCCTATATAGCACACCTAGCTTTTGGTGGGTTTTCTTTATGTTATGTTGTATATGAAGATCAAATTTGAGGTGTTCGTCTATGGTGATGCCAAGGAGTTTTGCAGAGGGGACCACTTCAATGGCAGTGTTAGTCTGGCTGAGAACATAGAAAGTGTTTTTGTCCACAGAGGAAACTTTGGAGGGGAGAAATATTAGTATTTTGGATGTATTGGAGTTGAGAGAAAGGTGATTTTGGTGCATCCAGTTCTCAGTGGTGGTAAAGGCTAATTGGGTTTTGGTCTGGAGTTCAGGAAGATTTGGGGCAGAGCAGACCAAGGTAGAGTCACCTGTGTATTGGATGACTGTGATGTCGGGGATAAAGGTGTGAAGGTTGTTTATGAAGATGTTGAAAAGCATGGGTCCAAGGATGGATCCCTGAGGAACACCAGTAGATGTAGGCAAAAAGGAAGAGAATGAGTTCTTCCATTTGACTGCTTGAGATCTGTCATCTAGGTAACTGGAGAACCAGGAAAGAGTGTTTGGGGAGAGTTTGAGATTAGCCATATGATGAAGGTGTGTGTGGGAGATGGTGTCAAAAGCTTTTGAAAGGTCTAGCAGTTACTGTGGATACAATGAGTCCAGAGTCTCCAGCTTGATTGATAGTTTCTAAGAAGGATAGTAATGCAGTTATGGTACTGTGGTCGGGACGGAAGCCATGCTGGGTGGGTGTTAGGAGGTGATTTTGAATGAGATAGGGTAAGAATTGGTGGTGGGCGTATTTTTCTAGAATTTTAGATATTGGAGAGAGTAGGGCGATAGGGCGGAAGTTAGAAATAAAGGTGTTTTTGCCTCCTTTGTGAAGAGGTAGGATGTAGGCTGAACGCCAAAGTTTGGGTACGTATGACTCAGTTAAGGATCTATTAATCAGAATACTAATCGGAAGGGCAATACCTTCAGCTGCATGTTTGAGGAAGGAAGGGGGAATGTTGTCAGGGGCATTAGAACCTGGCTTTAGCTTGGAGAGAAGCTTTTTTATAAAAGATGTGGATACAGGTTTGAAATTGAAATTGAGGGGTTTATTGTTTTCTATGCAGACAGAGGTCACCTATGAGGAGTCTGTAGGAGACTGAGCAGAGGACCAGGGCTTTTAGTCTATCTTTGTAGGGTAGATGTTTCAGGCCATGGATTCTCTGGGTGAGGAATCTCTGTGGTCTCTCCAGCTGCTGCATGTGCTTTGTGAGGTACATGCTGAAAGGGGCATTGTATTCAATAATCAGTCTTATAAAGGAAGAATACAGGGATGTTATGACCACCTTGTCCCTGGATGAGATACCCTTACTAATGAGATGGGCCATGTAGAAAGCTTTCTGTATAATGGAGATAATATGGCAGTCAAAAATCAGTTTGCTATTAACCTGGGTTCCCAAGTCCCTCACGACTGATTGCATGCTTAGTGCCTTATTATCAATGTGATAATTTGTGTGGATGTCATTCTCTGCAAAAGGGATGATGATGCTTTTTTTGGCATTCAGTTTAAGACCATGTTTCTGGACCAGTCATTTATTTGGGTGAGACCCTCTTGGAGGATGTCCACATCACTAGGCGAATTGATGACAGCACCCAGCTTGCAGTCATCTGCAAACTTGGTCAGCCATAGCCCACTAGATTTGGCCTGCACCTCTGAGAAGTAAATCCCAAACAGCAGAGGCCCCAAGACCGATCCCATGACTAATTCCTGGTGTACACCACTCATTATGGATGGAATACTTGAGGTGGCTTCCCCTATTTTAACTAGGTGGTTTCTGTCAGTCAGCCAGTTTGCTACCCATCTGGTAGCATAGGGATTGATGCCTTGTTGAGTGAGTTTATCTATAATACCTGAGTGTGGAATAGTATCGAAGGCCTTGGCCAGGTCAAGGTAGGTGGTGTGCACCATCTTCCCCTCATCTATGGCCTTGATGTCTGTCTCAAAGAAGTCGACCAAATTTAACAGGCATGACCTCCCCTTGACAAAACCATACTGTGTGGGATCAAGTGTCTGGAGGTTGCCAATGTTCTTGTTTATGAGGTCCATGATAATCCGCTCCATGGCCTTGCAGATCAGGCTGATGGGTCTATAATTTCCTGAATCGGTGGATACTCCACGTTTGTGCAAAGGGATGACAGTAGCTGTCTTCCACTTGGCTGGGATGAAGCCGGTACTCCAGCTTTGGTTGAACAGGTTGCTTAGTGGGGCTGCAAGTTCCCAACTGAGTTCATGTAGGATGCCGCCTGGGATGTTATCAGGTCCCATGGAGGCTGTATTGTTTTGTCTTTGAGAGGGCAGTTGTGACCTGCAGTTGCTCCCTAGAGATAAGGGGAGGGGGGCAGGTACTGGGGATGTCCTGTTTTACTGATGGGGGGACAGAGAAGTGAAGTTTTCACTGAATCTGTCTGCCAGCACGTCAGCTATATCTACTGGTTTGTGTATGTGGTGTCCTTGACCAATAGTTCTGAGCAGATTTGAGTGCTTCCCTTGAGACTGCAGACACATGTGAAGAAAGCATTATGATTGGCTTTAGTAGATGTGGCCAGTTTAGACTTGAAGTTTGCTTTCGAGGATTTCACTAGTGCTCTTATTTGCTTGTTTGGGCTAAGGAGAGATTGCTTCCAATTAGATACCTGCTCCTTGGTCCTGGAAAGCATTTTTTTCCTTTTATTATAGTTTATTTATTGTAGATGTCCACTAGACAGGTTTACTCTTCCTTGAGGAGGAGGATTTCATCCTGTCTGTTATTCCTGATTCCATGCAGCTATATAAATGCTCATATAGTACTTTGGTGTAAGTTTGGACATATGTGCCAGTTTCTGTGGAGGGTGTGGGGGCCACAAAGCTATTTATAACTTCCCTCAGGAGGTTGTAATCAGCTTTGGAGAAGATTTTTTGTTTGACCCTAGCTGGGGGGTCAGGGAGATTGTGGTTTTGAAAGTGACTGCTTTGTGGCTGGATCATACCAGGGATGATGACACTGTAGGAATGTTGCAGTGGTTACTCATGTTGGTTATTACCAAGTTCAAGATATTTTCACCTCTTGTGGGGGTGTCAACCCACTGGTCCAAGGCATTAACAAAATCAAGGAATCCCTGGGCATTTGTGTTTTGGCATGAGTATTTCTTCCAATCTATGGTTGGATAGTTAATGTCACCTAGGAACAGGGTAAAGGCTTGAATCTTGATAGATTCGAAGAGGTCCATATAGGTGGAGTGGGCATCTTAAGTCAAAGCTGGAGGCCTGTAGGTAGCTATGATTTGAATATGGTCTTGTCAATTGTTAACTGCACCTGGAGTATTTCCTGTTCATCATACTATTTGACCAGCCTAGAGGTGTGTATGTCTTTTATATATATTGCAACTCCACCTCCTTTTGTTTTGCTGCCACGGCTTGGAGTCTTAATGAATGATAGGATGAGTAACCTGATTTGGCTGGGGTGCTCTCTGCAGTTTTGAACCAGGTTTCTGTGACTGCACAAATGTCAGCTTCTTCCAGAGTTAAGAATGCTTGCAATGAGTGCAGTTTCATGTTTAAACTCCTAGTGATTAAGAACATGACCTTTAATTTACGTTTTAATGAAATTTTCATGCTGGTAGTTTTAATCCCATGGCATTGCCTAAAAAAGGCACTATGGGGGAGCAAGAGCTTTTGCCATGAGCCTGAATCCCAAGGGAGACAAATGCAGGCCATCTCTGGCAAAGCATTGTGGCTTGTCAATCACATCATCCCAGGCTGTCGGGTACCAGATTCCCATTAAATGACACCAAAAATTAATCCAGTTGTTAAAGTCAGTCATTCTCTGTTTGTATTGAGGCATCATTCTGGGTGACAGTAGAATGCTGCTTAAGGTTAGTGACATACCTGCCTGGGACACATACTCAGTGAGCTCAATCATGTCTCTCTTTACATAGTCCAGGGAGGTACGTCTCAAGTCATTCACTCCAACATGAACTATGACAGAGTCGTAAGAGTACCTGTTGAGAGACTTGAGTGTTTTGGTGATATGGCAGATTCTAGCACTGACAAACAACTGACTGTGACTTTCTCCTTATCCAGTCAACTGAGGGGCATATCTGTATGTCTCACAGCGGAGTCTCCTATGACTAACATGTTGGGTTTCCCCATCAAAACTAAAGTACATGTACTGAAGATGCCATTCAGGACTAAAAATGCTTCCTTCATTGGACCTGACAGTACACCTGTCTGCAAGGCAGACCTTAGTAATTGCCAGTCCCAATATGAGTCATCTTGGTGTGACCCCTCAGGTGATCCCCCACCTACTTGCACAGCTCTCCCTCCACTTCCTGGCTTCATGTACTTAATAATATTTTAAATTAGGCACCAGGAAGGGGCATTACTGTATATTAAAAATAAAACAATTCATTTATTTATTTATTAGTTTATATTTTGTTGCAAGGCATATTAAAACAGAAATAAATTATTAGATTTTTGTATTACCCCAAGAATTGGCATCTCCTGCAGTTCATCTTTCAGGGTTTTAACTCATTCAGGATTATTATAATGGGTCTATTTGATGGACCACTCATTCAGGCATATTATAATGAGTCTGTTTTATAGACCACTAAGACCCTTTGTGTACATGGTGCTTTGTCAGGTGGCTGCACCCTGGCTTTCCATTAAACATATTCCCAAACTCCTGTAGTACTACCTCAAACTCTTGAACTCGGCTAGGACATTGCTGCACACTTTCCCTTGTCTCCCCAGTGTTTCTTTTTTTTTTTTACTGTTACCCTCTTTCCCAACTTCAGTATATAACTTATACTACCTCATCCAATGCACAACAGTTGTACATACTGCAAATATTCTGTTTGCATGTTATTTTCTCTGAAGAAACATTATACTATAGGATGTTATGATCATGCTCCACACTCTCAATGCGGCAGCAATTAATACTTGTGGGAATAATGAGTGACAAAAAGAGCATGAGAAATATCTAGCCGCCATTATAAATTCCCTTCTCATTTTACATTTTTATTTCTTCATGAGTACCCAATCATCTTCTGCACTTGTTATAAATAATTGGAGTTCCTTACACAGTAAATCCCCATACGTTGTTACAGTCATTGTGTTATCACAGCACCACATAAAACTGAACTTCCTCAGAATGCGCAATAATAATGTTTGTAATAGTTTTAGATCTATCAAATCAGTTTACACACTATTGATTAACCCTATGTACTGCCTTCATGCTAATACTACCTCTATACCACTCTCAGAGGATTTAAACCTCTGTATTAATTTAACTCATGCTAATATTCATGCATAAAGAACTCATCTATGCTAATGCTACTTCTATATCATTCTCAGATGATTTAAACCTCTGTATTAACTTAACATTGTACTACTGTTCTCAGCCACTAAACATGTAAATATGCTTTACATCCTTCTCCAAGCTGCTGTTTATCTTTTGTTTAGTTTTTGCTATTTTGTATGTAAAATTTGCTTAGTTTGTTTCTGTTACCACTATCTATTGTACTTCATATTATGGAACTTGTACTATTATTGGAGCTTTTCTCCCCGGGACTCCACCGAACATGGGCTCTTTGAGCCCAGTGGACCTCCCCAGTCATCAAACTGGAAATAAAATAAAGAAATAAAATCTCTCCTTAAAATTGGCATTACTGACACATCACCTCGCTTATAACTATTTCTGAAAATGTATTTTTATTTAATTATTTGTTAAATTGAGTAAGGGGACTAATACATGAGGATGTCTTTCAGCAATATCCCAGGTCACAAAGGCAACAGTAAAAATTAAATACAGATGTAATTTAGAATGGTCACTAATCATGCTTTGGCAGGTGGAAGGAAATCAGAATGCTTTAAGAAACCTACATCAATGTATGGATAACATGCAGGACCAGTACAGGTTGTTCAACTTTATAAAATTAATTTCTCATGAAAATGTCATTCCAATCCAGTCCAACCATTTTCTAGCTTTAAGTTTCTGCTCTTCTCACCTTATTAGGTGCATGACTCTGAAACTGTGATACTCCTTCACAACATTTATCAGTCAAACTGTTCCTGTTCCTGTTTTTCCACTTTCAGCCTTGTTATTCATTTTTCTGTTCATCGTTGCTTCCTGTCACACAGCACTCACTTCATGGTTCACTTCACTGGGATTATTTCCACCCTGTCGGTGACTGTAGCAACCATTTCTCTATCATACATTCTGTCACAAGTCTTAGTGATCATAAGTGACCTCACACCACAATTATCTTTTTTTTAGTTTTATTCTTTATGCTTAAGATGTGTTTGCTTTCATATTTCTAAGACTGACAGTTCTACAGCTATTTTTTGTAATTGCATTTACTAAATCAGTTATAAACTCCAAGTCAGGAAGTAAAGCAAAGGAAAATATAGCACTTTCAGTCTTCAAATTAAGCTTAGTTGTATTATCTTCCTGGAGAGTAACTGCAGTGGTACACAAAACCAGATGGTCAATCCAAACAGTTTTGAGTTGAGAATCCTGTTGAGAATGCACAACAGCAGCTGACTACTATGGAGGAGTAAGCAGCTAACAGTGTGAGCCATAAAAGAAGCATGAAGCTACAGCTAGTTATAACATTGTATTAGCCGCTAGTGTATCACACAATGGGAAATGCCTTCTCCAATAATGATACTTGTAATGACTAAGGTGAAGTGTGACATCCCTCCTCTGGGCCAGTGATCAAGAAGCTTCAATCCTCATCACTGGCACTGGTGGAGAATGTTACCTGTGAGAAAAATAGACACACATAGTATTTTTGGATGCAGCTCTCTACACCAAGTATAATTTCCCTTGAGAGCACAAAGGGAATGCAAACTCCAGTCCTGGTGCTGGGCGTTCTCTCCAGAGTACATATAACATGTCCTACTGACCACTATAGAGATGAGTTCTTAGCCAATGTTCCAAGCCAAGTCCTCCACCACCATCTCTATGAAATCAGTGCTTTCAGTGACCCTGTTCAACATACACACACACACACACACACACACACACACACCTGGGAAAGAATGGCACAGTTTACCCACTCTGACACCTCCACCCAGACTATAAGGTAGAGTTACTGCCACCCGAAGCCAGATACTTTAACGGTCTTACAAGGGGACTGAATTGCACTTTGCTAAATTAATACTTATACCAAATAGTAGTGTTTAACCAAGCAGCAAGACTTTCAGGAAAGTGGAGCCACAGTGCCACTAAATAAATGAAAGTAATCTCAATGGTTATATATTTGCTAAAAGACCAGCCACATTGAAAGGGTTAGCTATATTTAATAATAAATAATAACAAACATGAAAATACTGAATATCTTTTTACAATAAACACCAGAGTTTCGATCACAGGAAATATAAAAAACAACACAGATGGAAAGACTCGGACAGATACAGAAAAAAATGCATTTAGCTAATCTCACTATATTTACCTAACTGAAGAATTGCTGATCCCTAGTTAAGTACTAAAGTAAGGTAAGATGAAAATAGATGAGTGTCTTGTCAAGTCCAAGAACAGAGTGTACACCTCACATCTCTAACTGTTATTCAAATACAATTTCCCTGTTGGCTACAGAATGACATCCCATCTGGTGACCTGACTCTGCAGGTCCCACACTACTCCTGCAGTAGAAACTGAGCCAGGATCTGGCACTGATTTGTCACAATACGCACATAGAACTTTAGCTAAGGTTTATTACAGCATCTGGAAACTATAAAAAATTCTAACACTTCCACCTTTCCTGTAGAAACTAACAAGCTATTCTCTGGCAATATTCAGACCTGTGAGATAAACTCTTCATGACCTAAACCAAGTCATTTAATTTCAGGATATTTTTCTTAAGAATAGCTGGAATGAAGTTAACCCCTCCCTTCCAGTATTCTCTGTTAAAATATATACATTTCATCAGTTACAACAGTACAATCTGACATACTTGTATACTTCTTTTCTGTACAGCAGGACCCACTCTTGATACATTTTTAACACAAGCAACTTTGTAAATACAAGCATATGTACAAATCAGTTTGATATTCAGACATATAATTCTTTAAAAAACTCCAGCTAGCTATACTGGCATATGTTACACATTGCCCTACTCCATCTGGCACAGCTGGCACTACCTCACATAATCACAAGAAGAAAAGTGCCTTGCATGTTGCTGTAGTGTCTGATAGGAAAAGCACTGTGCCAAGGCTCTTGCCACCCGTATAATGCCTTTTTTAAGTGGTGTTCCAAAGACCAAATTACCACTGTAACAGCTACAAACAAATGCAATCTGAGGGTCATGCTGCTCAATGCTAGAAGTCTAAATCTGAAAATGTACACACTCAAAGCACTCCTTAAAATTGAGAACATCGACATTTGTGCTGTAACAGAGACCTGGTTCACCCCTGCACTACCAGGCTATAACTCATTCCACACCTTTCGGCCCCAGAACTTGGACTGAAGCTCCAAAGGCGGTGGCGTTTCCATATTCATAAAGAATGCACACACCTCCAGACTGGTAATCCAACATAAAGCATCAGAGATACTTCAGGTGCAGCTAATATTGGGTAAGACAGCGATTCAGGTCATAGCCTGCTATAGGTCCCCAACAATGTCCCAAGACTCACATTCCACATTCCTAAGCACATTGGAGAATATTAGGGTCCAACCTAACCTCTCATACTGGGTGACTTCAACTACCCCTCCATTAACTGGGAAAACTACTCATGTACCAATACAGTTGCCCGACATTTCCTGGGATTCATTAATTCCAGTGCCCTGGACCAGCTCATTCTTACCCCCACTAGAAGTAGCAACATCCTTGATTTGGTCATTACTAACATGGGCGACCATTGCTCTACAACAATAGTTAACTCCTCCCTGGTTAGATCCAACCACAAACTAATCACCCTGGAAATTCACATCCTGCCCACCCCCCACCCCCCTCAAAGGTAACCACCATGAAAAACTTCTCCAAAGCTACATTTGGGCTCCTAAAAACAGAGGTGGCTAACTTCATGGCACCCATGCAAATGGAGAATAGTTGCATGACTGCTAAATCATACAGCAATGCACTGTACAAACACGTACACAAATGTATGGATCTCACCATACCCAATAGAACCAAGACACTCTCCTCCAAAAAAGGAAGCCAATCTGGTGGCCCCTGCCATAAACAAATGCTAGAACAGAAGGAGGAAACTGATGCGGAATAAGGTGAAGTCCCAAGACTGGAAAAACTCCCTTATCAGCCTTAACAAAAAGTTGAGATCCCTCATCAAATTCTCTAAAGCTAGCTATGAAAACGGAATTGCAGCAGATAGTAAAGACAACAACAAGGCCTTCTATAGTTATGTAAAGAATCTCCAAGGCGATATCCATATCTGCTCTGAGCTACTGCACAATGGCATCTCCTATACTGAGCCAACAGATATTGCCAATATACTGGCCAACAGATTTAGTGCCAACTTTACCCCCCCCAGGACCACTCACAATACCAGTAGATTGCAAGGCACCCAGTATTACTGCTACACAGGTTAAAACAGCACTGCCCATGGCCAGAAATACAGCTTCCATGGAATCTGACAATATCCCTGGCTGTGTTCTACATGAACTACAGAGTGAACTGGCACCTCACCCCTGTGCCCTGTTCAGTCACAGCCTTACCTCAAGCTTTATCACTACCAAATGGTGCACTGGTACAGTCATCCCTCTTCACAAAGGAGGGGTGACTGCAGATCCTGGGAACTATCGCCCTATTAGCCTGACGAGTCTGATATTCAAAGCTATAGATTGCACCATCATGGACCTAATAAACAAGGATATAAGGAATCTCTAAACTCTGGATCCCACACAGTTTGGTTTTGTGAAGGGTAGATCATACCTGCTCAACTTGGTCGACTTCTTTGAGTCAGTCACCAGAGCTGTGGATGAAGGCAAGGTGGTTCATACAGCCTACCTTGATCTGGCCAAGGCATTTGATACCATTCCCCATTCAGGAATCATAGAAAAACTCACTAAGCTAGGCATCAACCCCTATATCACTAGATGGGTTGCAAAATGGCTCACAGATAGAACCCAGAGTGTGAAAGTAGTGGACTCCAAGTCAGACTGCCGATCAGTCACGAGTGGAGTCCCACAAGGTTTGGTCCTGGGTCCTATCCTGTTTGGTATCTAATTCTCTGAAGTCTAGGTCAACACAAAGGGTCTCTGGCTGACAAAGTCTGCAGACAATTGCAAGTTGGGAGCTATTATTAAGTGATGTTGACATCCTAAAGAAAGGCCTCACTGAGACCAATGACTGATATCAGAACCATGGCCTTAAGCTCAATGCCAAAAAATGTGTTGCCATCCCATTTGGGAAGAACCCGGTCCCATGAATTACCACATCAGTGGTAGTCCACTGAACACAGAAAGTGTTATAAGAGATCTGGGAACACAGGCTGACAGCAGCCTCTCTTTTGAACACCATATTGACACTGTGGTCAGAAAGTCCTTCTATGTGGCACATCTCATTACTAAGGGTTTTGCATCCAGGAAGAAAGAGGTCATTGTCTTCCTCTCCTCTCCCCTCATTAGGCAAGTCATCAAGTACAATGCCCCATTTGGCATGTACCTCACCAGACACCTGCAACAACTGGAGAGGCCACAAAAGTACCTCACAAAGAAGATCCTAGGCCTTAAACACTTGTCCTGTATGGACAGACTCAAAAAACTCCAACTATTCTCTGTCTCATATCACCTACTTAGAGGTGATTGCTGCTTGAAATACCATGTCTGATCCAGCTTTGTTAGAAATGCTACATCTAAAGAAATCCCAATCCCTCTGCACCACACACTCCAGTGACCTCATCCTCATTAGCACAATCAACAGAACATGTTGGAGGGACAGGTTCATAACCCAGAGACTGCCCTTGTTATGGAATAGACTTCCCATACATGTCAAACAAATCACCTCACTGGCCTGCTTCAAGAGAAACCTTAATGAGTGGATGTGAAACAGAAAATTAACCCCAGGGATCACTCCAGTGGCTCTACTCGACAGAGGCACTGGGAGCTAAGTTTGGATTGCATGATGTCAGGGTAATCCTATGGGCTAGGTTTGTAACACCTCCAGGGTCATTAGCCTAGTACACACCTACGAACCTATGAACATAAGGTGTAATGATGCTGTCACAGATTAATGCGGGGACTCTTTAGTGAGTAGGGTTCTACTGGACCAAATAGGTCCAATTGGCCTAAGACCAGTCCTGCCTTTAATAAACAGTACTGAATAAATCCTGGAAACACTACTTATTAATTTGTTTAGCCTTAATTTAGCCACTGGCTTTGTCCTTGAGGTTTGTCACACACCAGTATG